>NC_031989.1:46395425-46492234 GCF_001879085.1 Nicotiana attenuata
GCAGTTTTGTTGTTCTGTGCTCAGTCCAGGTCTCTAGTTTAGTTGAGCGCATTTAAGGCCACGCAAGTACGAGGATGAACGTATTTATGACAAATATAGAGATGAGGCCTTAGCTGGTAAAAGCAAGGATATGATTGTTGAAAGTGATGGTGTTCTTCGAATGGGTGACAGGTTATGTGTAGCAGACGTAGATGGGTTGAGACATGCTATTCTTGAAGAAGCCCACAACTCTAAATACACTATACATCCTGGATCCACAAAAATGTACCATGAACTGAAATAATTTTATTGGTGGGAAGGTATGAAGAATGATGTTGCTAACTTGTTTCTAGTTGTTTGACTTGTCAGCAGGTCAAGGCTGAGCACCAGCGACCCACAGGACTACTACAACAAATTGAGATTCCAAAGTGGAAATGGGAAAGAATTACTATGGATTTTGTCACCAGTCTACCACGAACTCTTAGAGGTTATGACTCTGTATGGGTGATTGTAGATCGACTGACGAAATCAGCACACTTTTTGCCAGTAAAGACTACATATGGCAGAGTGAGGTATGCACAGATATTTATAAATGAAATTATCCAACTTCACGGAGTTCCAATATCCATCATCTCTGATAGAGGATCACAATTTACCTCACGCTTTTGGAAATCTTTTCAAGAAGCATTGGGTGCACGAGTAGATCTTAGTACTGCATTTCATCCACAGACAGACGGGCAGTCTGAACGTACTATACAGATCTTAAAGGATATGTTGAGAGCTTGCATTCTTGAGTTCGGAGGTAGCTGGGATGCTTATCTACCTTTAGTTGAATTTGCTTACAATAATAGCTTCCATTACAGTATTCAAATGGCACCGTCTGAAGCATTGTATGGTAGAAGATATTGTTCTCCTATCGGATGGATTGAAGCTGGTGAGACTAACTTAATGGGACCTGACTTAGTACAAGAAGCTATGGACAAAGTCCAGTTGGTCAGACAGAGATTGCTTACAGCTCAAAGCAGACAAAAGTCTTATGCTGATTAGAGAAGAAGAGATTTAGTGTTCACAATTGGAGACAAAGTGTTCCTACGAGTCTCTCTTATGAAAGGTGTGATGTGGTTTGGGAAAAAGGGCAAGCTGAGCCCCAGGTTTATAGGACCGTATGAGATACTAGACCGAGTGGGAGCTGTGGCTTATCGTTTGGCACTTCCTCCTGAATTGTCCTTTATTCATCCAGTATTTCATGTCTCAATGCTAAGAAAATGTATATCAGACTCATCTCGGGTGTTTGAAGCACCAACTATACCGCTTGATGAGAAGTTGTCTTACGAGGAAGAGCCGATGGCAATTGTTGATAGACAAGTAAGAAAGCTACAGTCAAAAGAAATTGTGTTCGTTAAAGTTTTATGGAGAAATCATGCTGTTGAAGAAGCTACTTGGGAAATAGAGGATAATATGCGAGTCAAGTACCCCCATTTGTTTCAGTCTACAGGTACGTACTTGAGTTAAATTCGGGGACCGAATTTCATAAGGTGGGGAGGATGTAATACCCTATATTTTTCATAAGGGTGTATTGGTCATTAGCAAAATAATAATAATAAGAAACTAACTTTAAAAAAAATTACAAAAGAAATAAAAAAAAAAGAAGAGACAAGTAAAGAAAAGGGCCGAAGCCCCTTTCTCTGGCCAAATCAAAAGAAGAAAAGGAAAGGTCTGTTGGCGTAACCAAACCAGAAGCAAAAGAAAAAGGGTTTAAAAAAAAAGAGAAACCCTTAGCCAACGCCAAACATCACGGCACGACAGAAGCATCAACAGAGAAAAACGAAAAGGGGGAAGGTTTCTGGTGTTACCTCAGCGCCAAATACAGTTTCCATTTAAACATTGGTATATATTCTGTAGTCTCAGTGATAAGCCCAGGTAATTGCAATATTTTTCTGTATTTTGAAACAATAGTAGTTTTTATACATGATTCTTCGCGAGACTAAGCAAATATAATGTGGGATTTGAGTCTGAGTTAGAAGAGGAGGTTAGGAACTAAGAGAAATCCATAAACCTTTTCATGAATTAAGCGGGTATATTATATGAATAGGTTGGAGTTGATAGATTAATAATTACTCATCCCATGGGTGAATATAATTCGGCGAATTAAGATTCAAATATGGAACCTCGAGGGTTGGGTATTCTAAATTAGCTATGAATTAGCCTAAACACAAAAATTAACATGAGACCAATATTACGTAATTATAGATTGAATTGGAGGAAGTTGTACGAATTGCTCGAGGTGAAGCATTTGGAATTTCGGCACGAGTACTATGAGTAGTAATCTTACTGCAATTTGTGTTTTCATAACTTGCATGATTTACACATGATTTTTAATATGAATATGTGACCGATTATTTTGAGTTGCATGTGGGACAAGTCTTTTACTCGATATGATACCGAAATAGTTATTTGAGATAATTACCGTTGTTTTCAATATTTTGCTGTCACTAGATATGTTTTACTGTTACTTGAATTTTACTGTTATCTAAATGAAATTACATGATTTGATTAGAACCAAAATGCCCTATATTATTTTAAAATATTTTCCTATGAGTATATACGGATACAGAGACAAGTATAAATGGGAGTAGACTTTGAAGTATCTCGTAGCTAACAGGGTTCGTTAGACCTAGTGCACCTTGTATTTACAGATTACAGAGTACAGTTATAGCCCTCGCTAGTGGGAAGGTAGAACTAGCAAACCGTTACCGATTTCCCTTGAGTAGGGACTACCGTTATATTTGACTTCTTGCAAAGAAGTCCACAGTTATACCGATTACATGATC
Source organism: Nicotiana attenuata (assembly GCF_001879085.1). Classification (NCBI taxonomy): domain Eukaryota; kingdom Viridiplantae; phylum Streptophyta; class Magnoliopsida; order Solanales; family Solanaceae; genus Nicotiana; species Nicotiana attenuata. The sequence goes on from NC_031989.1 coordinate 46,398,236, forward strand.
CATTCATTGAAACCTCCTAAAATATGAATATGTATATTATACAGTGGTTACCAAGCTTATTGCTGAATTGCTGATTGTATTATACTACAAGAAGAGCATGATGAGACTGAAAATTATTTATTGTTTCTGAAAGGGCATTTTTATGTTATTTTCTGTTTGAGATCCTAGCATGTTTTCTGACTTGTCCCCAAATAAAAGCGGTTGTGGTTAAGTGTTATTACTCACTGAGCTAGCGACTCATTCCCCGCTAATTTTTTTTATAGAGACAGCAGTTGATGCGGGTGAGGATTTCGTTAATTAGAGCGCACAGATTGATAGTTCTTGGTGAGCCTCGCACTTGTTCGCATGGGCGGAGATTTTATTTATTGTTATACTTTTTTCTTTGAACTTAGAGTCGTTCCATAGTCATTATTTTAGTGTCATGAATTCTTTTGTTATTATAGTCTTATGTTGAGTATCGTTCTCATTTATCAAAGTTGGAGATAAATTAGTATTTCTAGTGGTTAGTTGGTGGTTTAGTTATGGTGGAGACTTGTTTTGGTTAATTGACAAGTTGTCAATTGTTTGGTATGATATTAGGACGTTTGGTTGTTGATTTGAGACAGGAAAATTTTGGGATGGTCCAAAACCAGGGAAAACTCTGTCCGATTTTCTGCAAAATTACCGATGAGGCTTACTTGGGAGCACTTGCTCCTAAGCGCCGGTCACGATCCAAAATTGGGTCGTGAGAGGAAGCTAAGTTTACTACTTGATAGTTATTGCTAAAAATGAATCCAGAACTTGTTCTAGACTTATATCTCCTTGCCGTTTAACCTTAAGCCTAGACTTGAAGTATCTCTGCTTGTGTTTGTCCAACTATCTTACTGAGTTATCACCATAGTCTTTTATTTTGTTTTAGACATCATTATTGTTGAACCAATCATGCTCATCTGAACTTCATGCCTTTCCCTTCCCTGATGATTGTCACAACCAGATTTCCCTTATAGGCCGTGATGGCGCCCGACGTCGCCGCTAGGCAAGCCAACAGTGAAACAGGCCTTGTATTATTCTTTTTAACATTTTATAAATGGTTGATTGTTCCACTAAGATGAAATCCAACTCAATAAGGAGTGATCTGAACTCAAGGACAAAACAGACATAGAAGCTCAAAGTGCGGACCCCAGATTATCATCTACGCCCATAGATTGTGAAGAAATTCCTATCACAGTCAAGTGCAAAGTTTAGTCCACACATGAAATGTGCGGCCATTGAAGCTAGGCAAGAGAAAAAGTTGAGAGAGTTTGCACATCAAGTTCAAAGGAAGTGTGGACCACACAATTATTGTGCGGCCGCAGAAGATCAGCTACGCGGCCGCAGTTGTATTTGTTCGGTTCTCAGAAGAGCGATGTTCGGCCGCACTCAGAAATGTGCGGACCGCAGAAAAAGAGGGATGCGGCCGTAGTTCAAAATTGTGCGGTTGTAAGATTCAAATCCTGTTAAGCTGAAGCAAAGTGCGGACAACACATGAAATTGTGCTGCCGCAGAACCTCCGAAAGGGCATATTTGTCCGAAAATTCTAGCTTTGTATAAATAGAAGAGTTTTACTTTTTAGGTCAAGTTGTGATATCAGCAGCCATAGTAGACGTTCTTCTTTACCCTCTTTAGTAGTTTTTGCCATTTTGAACTTTTGAACATAGATTTTATTATTTTAATTATCATTATGGGTTTAATTATTATATCTTCTTTTATTTCTTCTATTTTAAGCATGAGTAGCTAGATTCTCACTAGGGTTGTGACCCAACCCTTGAGTGTAAACTTAATGGGTGTTTGATTTATTGCTTGTTTATTGTTGGGTGTTTATTATTTAACCTTGTTCTTGCATTTAATTGGGGAATTAATGGCTGCAAATATTAGTTCATGCCTATTTGACTTGGTCCCTACTCGAGAAAGAGAGACTTAGTCTAGGAAAACTTGGCTAACAAGGAATTGGAGTAAATCAAGAGATTGATAGTCCCAATTAAAGGGTTGAATCTAGAGATAGTAAAACCCGGCTTGAGCTTTTTATCAACCGTTTTGTTCAATATCCATTTGGACTTGAGAAAGCCAAAGTTGGCAAAATCACTCTCTGACCGAGAGGTATTGAGTGGGTACTTGAGTGTTGATAGCTATAATACACCCCGACCATTAAAACAAGCTTTAAAGTTTACAACCTGTTAGGCAAACACCTAGGTGAAAGTCATATCCCTAAGCCTTTTACATCATTTGAAAAAATAACAACAAAAACAATTTCTTAGTTTCAATTATTCATCTTGCAATCTTAGTTTAAATTAGACTTAGAAACAACCAAAGTTTGTGGAAATGCAATTTAAGATAGCTCAAACCCATACACTAAAATATATACCCCTAAATCCCATTCATAGCTCCCTGTGGGAAATAGACCCCGACTTCATGATAGGTATACTATTGCATCAACCGTTTCATAACCTCAAATAGAGGTGTGACGGCCAGCCTCGTTTCGCATCTGCGGCCCTTCAATCGCAAAAGCGAGGCCGCTTCTGCGGTAGTTCCTCCACTTCTACGGGCCACTGACCACTCACCCATAACCGCATTTGTGGCCAAATGCTTGCACCTACGAGCTCGCATCTGCGGCCAAAAGAACGCAGGTGCAGACGCACCAGAACTGGCGCACCCGCAGCCCCTTTCAAGTTCAAACATGATTCGCGCATCGTCCGAAGAGCACTCGAGGTCCCCCAGGGATCGCCTAAGCATACCAAAAAGTTTGTAAACATAAAACGGACTCGCTCGCACCCTCGAAATGCGGTAAACAACATTAAAACTAAGAATCACAACCCAAAACCAATAGAATCAACTTATGAACTTCAAGTTTTTCAAACTACTCCGAACGTGTCGAATCATACTTAAACTATTCTGAATGACACCAAATATTGCTTGCAAGTCTTAAATCACCATACAGAACTAATCCCCAGCTCGGAATCCCAAACAGGCGTCAATAACTCCAAAACAAATTTAAAGAACTTTAAAACCTTCAATGCGCCAACTTTCAACTTTAAGCGCCGAAATGCTCCTGGGTCATCCAAAACCCGATTCGAACATAAGCCCATCTCCAAAATTATCATACGAACCTATTTGGACCGTCAAATCCCGGTTCCGAGGTCGTTTACTAGAAATGTTGACCCAAGTTAAACTTAACCCATTAAAGCCAATATTAAGGAACTAAGTGTTTCGATTTTAATCCGAACTCTTCCAAACCCGGACTAACCATCCTCGCAAGTCATAAAACAGTAAAAGTACATACAGGGATTCTTATTTAGGGGAATAAGGATATAGAAAGTAATAAGACCGGTTGGGTCATTACAATGAACATGTTGAGATTTTATATTGTTTCCCTACACCTTATTGTCTTATGGTTAAGTTCATCATTTGGTAATCTTAACATGATATACAGTATGTCCATGTCATTTAGCTAAGTTGAAATAATCTGAGTGTCTAGATACTTTTCTTCTATGTATCTGTACATGTTAACTCTGAGAGTGATATCTAAGTTATCACTATTATCTTTCTCATGACCATGCTCAACCGTTGTATGCTAAAGAAACTATCCTATTTGCACCAAGCTGTTTTCTTCTCATGAATCTTTGCTGCATATATATTCCATAAGGTTAAACTATCCTAGGTGTAAGTCATGATTTTGTTTGGATCAAGTCAACTAGTAATTGTTTCGCAACTGAGCTTGTTTGTTCCACAGTCAGTTGATCTTCATATACATGTGTAATTCCAAAACTAGTACAATACATCCTGTCCTTGATCTCTTTGAGTCACTGTTGAATTCCTGTGAAGTTTGCATGCATTTATCATTCACTTAGCCTCCATAAAATAGGATTTAGCCATACTGCCATAAAATAGGATCTATGTTTGAGTTTGAATGGGTTTTGATACAATTTCTTCCATATCATTTCTTTATCAGCATGTTGGTATGGTTCTATAATGTGTTATGTAATGTGCAAAGTTCCTCTACTTATGTGAGACCACTGTTTCATCCATCCTACCCATGTGTAGTTGATTAAATGTTACCAGTATCCCTGCTTTAACTCTGCAACACCATGTTCTACCTTGAGTTATGCTTAGCCCTCCTCTTTATTGTTAACATGAAGCTGAACTTGGCTCTCAAACCTTATTAAAGTTCATTTGTTGATATTATCTCAACATATTGACTTGTTAATACTGTTAGAAGCATGACCCTTTTAGATCTTAGGGGTGCCATGTTTGAATCTATGAATTGGTACTCATGATGAGAGTTCAGTCCCATAACCTTGATACTCTCTCTGTTACAAGTGCTGACTATGACTGTTGGTTTGAATTTGCCTTGATGTCTTTAAGTTGCCAAGTGATGATTGTTAATACCTGTTTGAATATGTTATGCCTTAGAGGTTCATTCATTCAATGGTGTGATTATGAACCTCTTTGTATCTATGTACATTCTGAACCTAGCCCCTCCCCCTTTAGGTTTCCTTGATATGAAGTCCTCTAGTTAATATTATAGTAATATATTTTTCTCTTGTATTATTAAGAGGAAAGTATATATTTTGTGGTAGGTAATACTTGAGTACTTAGTTTGCATTGGGAGGGCCTTATTGGCACTTAAACCCATAAGAAAAATATCTCGTTACTGATTAAGGGTATTTGGGAGCAGGGTTCGACTCTAGTTCCAATGTGACTAGGCGACATAGGAGAGCCTCATGCCCTATCACTTTTGCAATGGCATTATTGGGATTATTGGTCTTCCCATAGCGAAGGGGTCGTATCAACATCAGCTGGTTACCAGTAGTCCTGGCAACCTTCCGCGGCAATCTTCAGGCCACCTTGGTACTGATTGTGCTAGCCAAGTTGCTGAGAGCTTTATCCGCATGTGCATGAGGATACTGTGAACAATCAATTTTTGACTACACCTGAATTCTATACTATTTTTATGTAAATATTTCCTTCAGGTCTAATCTTAATATTTTAAATTTTTATTGTACCCTTAAAAGGTTTTATTTAAGAAAATTAAAAAAAAACATATACGCTATAGTTTTTTTAGTGTCATTAAATTATACGTAAATATTTCACTTTTCATATATATATATATATATATATATATATATATATATATATATATATATATATATATATATATATAATATTTTGGTCTAGAGTTAGCTAATTAATATTTTGTCTAAGTGTTTTTATTTAGTTTTAATTCTAAAAGAAAAAAAATTCAAAATTAAAAAATTTGAAGCACCCGTAACTTTTCCAAAATTTAGTAACCAATTTTATCTCAAAAAAAAGATTTCAATCATCCCATGATCCCCACACCCATACGATACAATGCACGCACAGTGCACTACTCACATTTTCTCCAACAACTCCCACATTACACTATATAACTTATTCATGTTTTAGCATTTGGGGGAGGAAAAAGAAAGGAATCTGATACAAAAATCAGCAGGGAAGAGAGAATCTGGGAGGGAAAAGGACAAAAAGAAAAGAGCAAAAAGTGTAGGGATCCTAGAGCTAAAAAACGCAGCAAAGGAACTAAAATAGGAAAGGGTTTTCTTCTCCAATTAGCTCACACAATACACACCTGAGGAGCTATCTTCCTCAACCAAAAAATGCAGCCAAGTAAAACTCAAAAAATGCAGCCATTTCCAGCCACCAAATAAATGAAAACTCAGCTTAAAACCATCCCAAATTACTGCTGATTTTACCTATCAAAATGCCATAAAAACAGCACACATTTTTCTTTGTATAGAGAACGAAAACAGTCAAAAAAGAGATCTCCGGTGGCGGTTCGATTTTCCAATCACTGCTCAAGTTTTACACATCATATTTATTGTAAAGTTCCAAGCTCGGAAATTATCTCACTAGTCGAATATTGGAAAAAATTTGAACTCTACATTGGAGGTTCATTTCTTGCTCTGCCTTCTAAATTTTACCTTTATACTCTTGAGAATATTTGGTCTATGTCTTAATCATCTCTATCTCATTTTGATACGTCTGGTTTGATTATGTGATTAAAAGCATGAAATGAATTTGGCTATGTAATTTCAGTTTGTTTGTTTATATTGAATGATTAATTTTGGTGATGAATTACCAAATGGGTTAGAGTGAATAATATTTCGTCATAAATGAGGTCGTGACTACGTGTCTTGGGATTAAAAAAGTTTACGAGGTCGTGGCTACGCGTCTTTACATAAATATTTTAATAAAAATAAATCTTTCTTCGACTTAGTGCGATTAGGCTCCGATCTTTTAGGAATACACAAGTTAAGGTCACAAATATGTGTCTCAGTGAGTGTAGGCTAAGGTTGCGAATACGCATCTTAGTCAAAGGCTACTAAAAGTTCAACTATTAAAAATGGATTATAGATAAAAAGCGAAGTTAATAAATATAATTTTCTTTTTAATTAATTTAAGCGAAATAATAAAAATATACAAATATATGTCTTGGACCAGAAGGAGATAAATAAATGAAGTATTCTAAATACGCTATTAGCCCATGTGTTCGTACCCGAGCCTTGAATTGATATGCTTAAATAATAAAAGGATCATGTGCGCATTCCCTCATCTCGATACCTTTAAATTTAAAATAATTACGTTTTAACCATGTGTACATTTCGTACCTTGGTTTAACATCTAATTTTAAATGAGTACCTTGTGTGCGTACCGCGTCTAGGTCAAAACAATTAATAAAATACAATAACTAATTAAGTGGTAATAAAAAATAATAATAAAATACAAGAATAGCCAAAAAACGATTTAAGCTTTACATTAGTTAATAAAAGCGATCATGCTAGAACCACGGGACTCTAGGGGTGCCTTACACCTTACCCTCGGTCAACAGAATTCCTTAATCAGTCTTCCGTTTTCTTAGACCATAAATTAAGAGTCAAACCTTCCTTTCTAAAGGGGATTCAACTAAAAGATGACTTGGAACACCAAAACTCAATTCCAAGTGGCGACTCCAAATAATAAATGATGCCTTTTCAAAACGTCACTTTAATTGGAAAAAACTCTTCTAACTCAACCTCGTAATAGGGTTGCGTGGGGAAAATAGAGGTGTGACAGCTCTAGCGACTCTGCTGGGGATAATTAATTAGAATTCGAGCTTTTTATATTGATTCTTGTTTGGCTTTTATCATGTTTTGGATATGATTGTGTTTCAGAGCCTAATGTGCTATTCGTCGCTTTTTTGCCGCTTTAATATTTATTTGAACTATGATATAGATTGTATCTTCTCTCGCATCCCTCTAAGTCTTCTGATAGGTAGTATTGTTGCGTTTGCGTACAAGCATCACAAAATTTCTGTCTTGAGATAAAGCCAGTTAGCCTACCAGCTTCTGGTGAAGGATTTAGTCACACATGTTTAGGCGGGAGAGCCGTAAGCTAGCCAGTGCTATTCTACTACTGGTGACGCTTGATGCTCCTTGGCTCATGTTGTCCACCCGGGTAAGCCAGGTCGAGATACGAACTCCTTTAGGATTTGAAAACTTAGAAGAACAAGCAACAAGAATGAATATTCCGAGTAGGCTACACCTTTATTTGAATCATGCGCATTGGACTTAGTGCGACTCGGCACAGGGGCCCGAGCCTGTCTAGGTCATGTATCAATTTTTTGGACCAACATGTTCATCTTTATGTGCTATATGTAATATTATTTGGTAGGCTTCACTCAAATATTGACCGACTTTAGGATAAATTAATTGAATAGAGGAGAGAGAGAGAGAAATTTCCTCCAAGTTTTTATAAAGTACCCATTTTTAAATAAAATTTTGAAGGGTTCTCGTGTGTAAAATCACAATTTTCAAAATAATTTTTTTATATATTTGTTTTAACCGAACTACGCGGGTCCGATTCTCACCGGATGTGAGATACGTAGGCAACCTTCATCGGGTCCGGCCTCCAATTTTCAAAAATTCAAAAAAATATTCTCCTTTAATTCCTTCTTTAGAAGTCTTTCTTTAAGACGTCAAATTCAAAAATACTGCCCACCTTTTCTAGAAGTCTTTTCTCCCAAAACATCAAAAAAAAAAATCGAAATCCAAAAAATATTTGTTTCTTTCGAAAATAACCAAAACTGAAAATCCAAAAATATTTTCTTTCTTTTTTAGAAGTCTTTCTTTCAAAATTTTAAACAAAAAAAGAGATAGAGAATTCAAATGTAATGACCCGACCGATCGTTTTGAGCATTTTCACTTCACTCGCCAGTTCTCGGGCATGACTAGCCCCGTATGATGTATTATGACTTACGTAAATCATCGATTTTAGTTTTCAGGTTAATCGGAATAGATATGGAAGAATGATTTTCAGCTTGAAGCTTTAAATTTGAAAGGTTTGACCAAGTTTTGACTTTTTAGTATTCGATCTCGGATTTGGATTTTTATAATTTGGTTAGCTCCGTTAGGTGAATGTGGACTTGGGAGCGCGTTCGGAATGTGATTTGGAGGTTCGTAGTAGAATTAGGCTTGAATTGGCGAAATAGGAAATTTGGCGTTTCTCGGTCAGCAGTGGAAATTTTGATATCACGGTCGGAATTGAATTCAAGAAGTTGGAGTAGGTCTGTGGTGTCAATTGTGTGGTGTGTGCACAATTTCAGGTCATTCGGACGAGGTTTGATAGGTTTCGGCATCATTGCGGAATTTGGAAGTTTAGAAGTTCTTAGTCTTGAATCCGAGTGTAATTTGGTATTTTTTGTTGTTTTGCGTGTTCCGAAGGTTCGACTAGGTTTGTGTGTTGGTAGGTGACTTGTTTATATTATTGGTTGTGGTTCTGAGGGCCTCGAGTGTGTTTCGGATGGTTGACAGATTGGTTTTGGTGTTCAAGGGCTGCTGGTGTGATTTGTGCTGGTGTTTCCGCACCTGCGGAAGGGGCGCCGCAGGTTCAAGGTTGCATGTACGAGTTGGGAGCCGCAGATGCAGATATTGTGGAGTTTGATCCATTCCGCAGAAGTGGAAGATGAGTCGCAGGTGCGATGGGTTTACCGCAGATGCGGAAAATGGTTCATTAAGTGGGTTTCGCACCTGCGATGGAAATTCCGCAGGTGCGGTGCCGCAGAAGTAGGAATATGACCGCATGTGTGGTTTTGCTGGGCAGAAACCCAAGCTCGAGGTTTGTTCTTCATTTTTCGATTTTGGGCTTAAGGAACTTGGGAGAGAGGCGATTTTTCGAGGGATTTGAAGTAGCAACGTTGGGGTTTCTAGTTTTGTGACTTTTGTCAAATTTTTGAGGCGTGGGTCCGGGGGCCGGAATTGAGAGGATTTCAAGATTTGTGCCTAATTTGATAGTTTTTCTTGTGGAATTCATTCCATTAGTGTATATTGATGGTATTGTTATGATTGTGGATAGATTCAGAGAGATTGGAGGCCGAGTCAAGGGGCAAGAGCATCGCGGAGTAGGGATTAGACCGGTTTGGTAAGTAATGATTGTAAATCTTGTCCTGGGGGTATGAAACCCCAGATTTCACAAGTTTCACTATTGTGAGGTGACGCACATGCTAGGTGACGAGCGTGCGGTCGTGCACCGTTGGGATTGTGACTTCGTCTGTCCCGTAACAACTATAAAGTTGCGTATCTGACTAAAAACTATTTGATACTTATGTATTTTAGAAAGAACTTCTATAATTTGGGTTGAATGCCATATTTGGGCCTCGTGCCAAAGCTGTTAGGACCCTTTGGGGCCTTCTCTTATTATTCCCTCACTGTTTTGACTTAAAAATCTATACTCAACCATGCTATGTTACTGATTTCATAACTCGGTCTTTATTGCCCGTTTTGATGCATATAAAATGTTATTTTGGGATGAGGATCCTGTTTTTACTGATAGCCCAAGTGGCTTGAGAGGTTTATGACTGTGTGAGGCCGAGGACCTGTTTTTGTGAGAATATTTATAGGATCGGGCTGCACGCTGCAGCATGTTGTTACTGATTCATCCGAGTGAGGCCGAGTGCCTGGTTGTGAGATATTGAGACTATAGCACGTGAGTTGTCCGTGCAACACGTGATTTGTCCGTGCAAATTCTAATATATGATTATGAGAGGCCGAGGGCCTGACTGATTATGCCACGAGGTGGCTTGTTCTAGCGCTTGGGCTGTAGGAGCCCCTCCGGAGTCTGCACACCCCCAGTGAGCGCGGGTACCCTGAGTGAGTGATATGATGTTTTGCCCGAGGGGCTGTTATTGATTTATGTTTTGCCCGAGGGGCTATTCTTCATTTTTATTGTGCCCGAGGGGCTGTTCTTGATTCATGTTGTGCCCGAGGGGCTATGAGTGATTGTGAGGTATGCCCGAGGGGCTGTATATGAGTGACTGTGAGGTTTGCCCGAGGGGTGGTTTATGATTCATATTGCCCGAGGGGCTGTATACGATCGATGTTTGCCCGAGGGGCTGTTTATAATTTCATCACTTTTACTCTAAATTGCATTGAGCCTCTGTTGAAACTGTTGAAAAACATCTTCAAATGATTTTTACCAAAATCTAGATATTAAACGAGATGATTTGACTCATATACTAATTTGAAAGCATGTTGTACTTACTGAGATTTTATGATGTGGATTTTATGTGTTTCCTACTGCTCAGTCTTTATTTACATTTATTACTTACTGAGTTGGCATACTCACATTACTCTCTGCACCTTGTGTGCAGATTCAGGGGGGTTGCTGGACGTGCTTTGGGTGTTGATTTCATCCATCGCGGATCTGTTGGAGTTAGTAAGGTAGCTCCATGGCGATCGCAGCCCTGCTCTTCTCCCTTATATCTTCCTATAGATTGTTGTTAGTTGTTTTCAGAACTGTATATGTCTTTGTATTATCGGACAGTCCTTGGTAGATGCTCATGACTAGTGACACCCCGATGTTGGGCTTTTCTTTCTGCACTTTGTTATTCAGACTTATATTATGAAGTTTTATTAATTAATAGCTTAAAGAAATCTTTATTTTGATATATGGGTTTGTTTGATAAATGAGTCGGCTTGCCTAGTTCCACGTTAGGCGCCATCACGACATGGTGGATTTGGGTCGTGACAAGTTGGTATCAGAGCCTAGGTTACATAGGTCTCACGAGTCATGAGCAGGTTTAGTAGAGTCTCGCGGATTGGTGCGAAGACGTCTGTACTTATCTTCGAGAGGCTGCAGAACTGTCACGACCCTAGTTCGCCCTCCATGAACATGTCGTGACGGCACCTAGTTCCTACGACTAGGTAAGCCTAACAGTGCGGAAGAAAATCCATAAATTGCGGAAGAATAATTAAAACTGATTTAGTAAAATAAACAGTATTTAAGGTGCCGCTTGGCATATACAATAACAGCTCTCGAAACTAACAAAATTCCCAAAACCCGGAATCTCACAAATCACAAGCTAAGGGATACATAAGAGGCTCTGACTCAAGAATGACTATACAAAGGAAAAATACTGAGAGGACTATACTTATTACAGAAGATAGAAAGTGACTCTTCGGTCTACGGACGTAGCAGATATACCTCGAAGTCTCTATAGAAACGCCTCCTTCCACGGCTGACAGAACTGAAGGGAGTACCTGTATCTGCACAACAAAAATGTGCAGAAGAGTAGCATGAGCACACCACGGCGGTGCCTAGTAAGTATCAAGACTAACCTCGGTGGAGTAGTGACGAAAGACAGTCAAGGCACCTACCGGTCAATAAACAGTATAATCATAGGAATAACGGTAACGACATATAAATATGTAACGAGTGCATCAATGACCAAGAATGCTACAATTCACAATAAGGGAAAAAAATACAACAAGTAACAACAAGAATATAATAAATGATGATACGAAATGACGGCAGAATCACAATCCAAATCCTAAGGTCACAACACAGCAAGGGGGAAACAAGTCAATAACTCATATCCTACAATGATGTTCACCAAGGTCTTATTCAACTCTTTCCACAATTTCACCAAGTCTCGGACAAACCACAACTCGCGAAGACCCAGCATCTGAAATCTAACAATTGGCATCCTGTGCCCCATCAATCTCATGGTCATGCTGACAACTAACTGGCTAACTAGGGCCACTCTCACAAATATAATGGATAAACGAGGGCGTACCTCCACCCTTAGCAAAATCAGGAGGAATTCACCTCTAATAGGAGTGTCCAACTACGTGTATGCTTGTGCAAGTGTTTTTAACAATAATTATACCAACTAGTAAACATGAAAAAGGAGAACAGACCGCTCGTACTGTTTCCTCACAACTTCCAAGCGACAAAGTTCGTACATGTAAGCAACCCACAATCACAATATCAAACAGGATAGGAATGCCTCCACAGGCCGTCACAATTCTTTACAATCAATCCCTGACATAGCCCACCTTATTTCGCCATGTGTGCAATTAATAATATAATAGGCACCGCCTTATTTCACCACACGTGCATAACAATGTTCCCACCTTATTCCGCCACATGCGCAACCCACATATAAGCACATAACATATCCCGCCTTATTACCCCGCATGTGCAAAACATCAATAACAATAATAGCACGGCAAAGACCTCGTACAACCCTTCAACAACAACCGAACGGCAGAAACCTCGTGCATCACAGTAGCAACAACCGCACGGCAGAAACCTCACACATCACAATATCAACAACCGCACGGCAGAAACCTCGTGCATCACAATATCAACAACCGCACGACAGAAACCTCGTGCATCACAATCTCAAGTACAACACAACAAATGACAGTATATACAGGAACAAAGTAAGAGAATCAACTCAAGAAATTCCGTGCACCAAAAGACGGTACAACTAACTCACTAGGAATAACCGTAACAGGGAAATACTAAGCGCAATAAGAACAACTCAACAAGGGAGAAATAATACGAAACAACGTTTCCATAATACTCAGTTCAACAACAAGGAAGTTAACATGAATCAAATAATTACAATTAAGGAAAATATCAACTAAACATAGGATATCTAACTTCTTTCCAATTGAGACCAATTATTTACACGAGAGATAGAAATGATGCTTTCCAAATAAAGACAAGCAGTTAGGAATGATAATGTGACTATAGAAGGGTAAATGTCTACAGTTAAACAAGTAAAAGTCAATTAGGCAACAAGAATAACCAAAAAGGTCAAATAAATTCCAAATAAGTCATGTAGAGGTGAAACTAATAACAGGGAACTCAATCGTATCAAGAACAACTTCATATTCAGTGATTACAAGGATCTAAAAGCCTAAAAGGGGCCATTTTCCACAAATAAATCCGAGCATGCACTCATCACCTTGCGTACAAGGAATACAATCAACAAAGAAGACTCAAATCCTAAGGGGAAGTCCCCCACACAAGGTTAGGTAAGATACTTACCTCGAACCGGCTAAAATCAACAGCAACCACGTTCTTGCCACGAGTACTCGACTCCAAATGGCCCAAATCTATTTAATTAAATCACACATTGTAAATAACATCTCAAGCAACGGATTCTACTATTTAATTCAAAGCAAAAGCGCGAAATTAGGCAAAATGACCAAAACGCCCCTCAGGACAACGTCTCGGAATTGGATAATTTTTATATTTTCAGAACTCTCGTACTATCACAAGTCTAACCATATAAAAATCTCTCAAATCGGAGGTCAAACACCCCCTCAAAATTCAATAATTCGGTCAATGAAGTTCTACCCATTTTTCATTAAAAATCTGAAATTAAAGGATGAAATTAAGAGGAGATTCATGGAAATTGGTCTAAATCGAGTGAGAAGCACTTAACCAAGTCGCCCAGGTGAAAATCCCTTCAAAAATCGCCAAGAGCCGAGCTCTAGAAGTCAAAATGTGATAAAATAGTGAAACCCTCGAATTTGGGATTTAATTTTGTCTGCCCAGTGATTTGTGCTATGCGATCGCGGGCCAAACAATGCGATCGCATAGAAGGAAAAATATTGATGCCAAATTTGTGCTATGCGATCGCAAAAAAGCAATGCGATCGCATAGAAGGAAAATATTGATGCCCAAATTTGTGCTATGCGATCGCGGACAAACAGTGCCATCGCATAGAAGGAAAATATTGATGCCCAAATTTGTGCTATGCAATCGCGGACAAGCAATGCGATCGCATAGAAGGAAAATATTGATGCCCAGATTTGTGCTATGCGATCGCAGACAAGCAATGCGATCGCATAGAAGGAAATACCAGATAGCAGAACATCAGTTCAAAAATAGGGAAAAATGACCCGTAGCCCATCCGAAACACACCCGAGGCTCCCGGGACCCCGTTAAATCACACACACAAGTCATATAACCTAACACGGACTCACTTAAAGTTTCAAATCACATAGAACAACATCGAAACGACGGATCAAACCAAAAATCAAGCTTATGAAGTTCCAAATCTTCAAAATACGCTTTCGATAAAAAACCTAACCAAACCACGTCTGAATGACCTGAAATTTTGCACACACATCCCAAATGACATGACGGAGCTACTTCAACTTCCGGAATTCCATTCCGACCCTCGGATCAAAATCCCACTATCGGACCGGAACTTCAAAAATTCAAACTTCGGCATTTAAAGCCTAAATTAGCTACGGACCTCCAAAACACATTCCGAACACGCTCCCAACCCCGAAATCACCTAACGGAGCTAACGAAACCATCATATTTTCATTCCGAGGTTGTCTTCACACTGATCCAACTACGGACCACTTTCCAACACTTAAGCTCTCATTTAGGGACTAAGTTTCCCAAAACTCTCCTAAAAACCCAACACCGAACGTCCCGGCAACCTAAAATAGCAGAAATGAACTTAGAGGAAGAAGTTAATAGGGGATCAGGGCGTGAATTGTAAAAACGACCGGTCGGGTCGTTACATCCTCCCACACTTAAACATTCGTTCGTCCTCGAACGAGCATAGAGAACATACCTAAAGTCCTCAAGTCACTGAGTGCGCACTTCCAACATACACCCGCGGGTGATCCCACGTCACCGCAATCCTCTTAAGCCTGACGACACCATCTCAACTTAAATTTAACCTTTCTAGCAATACCAATAGGCCTTCAAGCTAGAATTCTCACCTTCCATCCGTTTCCGAAAGACCCGATCCTAATTCCATGTCCGGTATCAGTCGCAACCAGCTATTTCAATACAAGCTACAGGGTACAACCACACAACATGACACATCACACATAGGCCCACAATAACCTTTCTGATAGCAATACTTGCCTGAGATCAAATCCGTACCGGCCATAAGCCTCATATCCAACAGGAACTCTTTTCAAACCTCCACAACACTGGCGATGATACAATAACCACGAGATTCGCATAACAAAACACCCGAAAAACCAAGTCTCAGCCAACACCAACGGGTACACACCCCACAAGCTATAACTCAAGAAGCATAGAACGGAAATGACTGAATATAAGAAAGAAAACACATAAGGGAACTAACCAACAAACTAAACTAGCACAGATTCTTCTAAAACACAAATCGACAAAACATCTAACAAGAAAGAATGAAAGCATATAAAAGACTCACAATGATCTTATACTGATATAACTTCTCACCGCAGTACACAGCGCGGTCTCAACATATCAATCACCTGAAATCACGAGGGTCCCGCCCTCAACACTGAATCACAAGTAGGGAACACATCAACCCATCTATAGACTCTCACTAGATCAATTCCGTCAACAAATTACAACACAAGCTGGCTCCCACACCGGTGGAGCATAGAAATCACAGCTCGTAACCAAGAATACCGAATGATCACATCAAACCTACCGAAGCAGACAACATGTATTTACTACCGTCTCATAATCCTCGACAATAGCTAGAAACGGACGCTAGACACGGCTATCACTCATAGAACCCCCAACAGAATAATCACATAAATAGAGTACAAATCATGAAACACACTCATAAATGGAACAACAAATAAGGGAACTCACCCCGATAAGTAGAACTGTGATGAACTACAGATAGTGCCCCTCTATAACAAACTGAATCCGTACATGAATGACATTCAACTAGCGCAACAGCCTCAAGCCTACTATATGAAACACATCAACGAGCCGGGCCTCCCCCTCTTGGGCGCCCTCTACCTACCTGAATACCTCGCTGGGACACACCAGTCCGAAGTCTGGGACAATCTCTCACCATGTGGCTAGTATTTCCACACTCAAAGCACCCTCTCTACTGACGAGGCGGTGGGAACTGTGCGATACGGGTACTCCGAGACCCATGAACACCTGAGTCACCATGCAAAGCCTGACGCGCGAACTGAACTGGCTGACCCGCAAAACCTCTACCATGACGCACCCTGCCTCCAAAATAAGGACCGGTATATCTCCCCGGTCTACGAGGCCTCCTCGGCTCCTCAAACCCTTTCTCCGAATCTTGTCTGTTCTCTCTCTCGTGACCCTGCCTGCCCTCTCTCTCTCTAGCATACATACCCTCTATCCTCCTAGCAATGTTTACCACCTGCTGATATGGAATATCCATCTCCAACTCACGTGCCATACTGGATCTGATGCTAGGAATAAGCCCCTCAATGAACCGGTGAACCTTCTCGCGAACAGTAGAAACCAAGGTTGGGGCATGTCTAGCCAAACTGGTGTAACGGACAGCATACTCCGAGACGGTCAAAACACCCTTGCACAAATGCTCAAACTCCGCGCGCCATGCATCCTGAGGATCTGAGGAACAAACTCCCTCAGGAACATATCTGAAAACTGGGTCTAAGTCAGTGAAGCTACCTCTTCTGGGCTGTCTAACTCATAGGTACGCCACCACTCGTAGGCGGCTCCTCGAAGCTGGAAAGTAGTGAAAGAAACCCCGCTCGATCCAGAGATACCCATATTACGGAGAATGCGGTAACACTCATCAAGAAACCCCAAGGCATCGTCTGATGCTAATCCACTGAACACCGGAGGATCATACTTCTTGAACCTCTCTAATCTCATCTGCTCTTGCTCGGAAGCCGCTGCCATGCTCTCGGGCTGAAGTGGTGTTGCAGCGTCGTAGGAATAATCTCAGGGACCTGCTCGACATGCGCTCACTGCTCAGGTGTGCGGGCGGCGGGAGTCTGTGCTCCTCCCCCAGCCTGGGATGTGGCTGCAGCAAGGGGAAGCAATCCTGCCCGGGCCAAAGTGGTGTACATACTCATGAACTGTGCCAGAGTCTCCTGAATGGATGGGGTAGTAGTAGCAGTAGGCGTGTCAGGTGCCTGGACTCCGGCTGGATCTGCTGGTGGTACCTAGGCGGCAGCTCGCGCAGGTGCTCTCACTACACTACGTGCGCGTCCTCGAACTCTACTCCGGTCCCGACCTCCGTCGGCTGCAGCAGGGGGCGCGGGTGCCTGATCACCTCAGGTGGTACGTGTCCTCACCATCTGTGCGAGAGTAGAAAACAGAGGTTTAGGATTGTGGATGTCAAAAATCTCGCATGAGAGGGAAATCAAATGAAGTGGAATTTTCCTAACGGTTACATAGCCTCTCGCAGATAAGTACAAACGTCTCCGTACCGATCCACGAGACTCTAATAAACCGGATTGTGATCTGTGACTCCTATGAACCTAGAGCTCTGATACCAACTTGTCACGACCCCAGTTCGCCCTACGTGAGCATGTCGTGACGGCACCTAGTTCCTACGACTAGGTAAGCTTAACAGTGCGGAAGAAAATCCATAAATTGCGGGAGAATAATTAAAATTGATTTAGTAAAATAAACAGTATTTAGGGTGCCGCTTGGCACATACAATAACAGCTCTCGAAGCTAACAAGATTCCCAAAATCCGGAATCTCACAAATCACAAGCTAAGGGATATATAAGAGGCTCTGACTCAAGAATGACTATACAAAGGAAAAATACTGAGAGGACTATACTTATTACATAAGATAGAAAGTGACTCTTCGGTCTGCGGACGTAGCAGATATACCTCGAAGTCTCTATAGAAACGCCTCCTTCCACGGCTGATAGAACTGAACGGGAGTACCTGTATCTGCACAACAAATATGTGCAGAAAAGTAGCATGAGCACACCACGGCAGTGCCCAGTAAGTATCAAGACTGACCTCGGTGGAGTAGTGACGAGGAACAGTCAAGGCACCTACCGGTCAATAAACAGTATAATCATAGGAATAATGGTAACGACATATAAATATGTAACGAGTGCATGAATGACCAAGAATGCTACAATTCACAATAAGGAAAAAAAATACAACAAGTAACAACGAGAATATATTAAATGATGATACGAAATGACGGCAGAACCACAATCCAAATCCTAAGGTCACAACACAGCAAGGGAAAACAAGTCAATAACTCATATCCTACAATGATGTTCACCAGCGTCTTATTCAACTCTTTCCACAATTTCACCAAGTCTGGGACAAACCACAACTCGCGAAGACCCAGCATCTGAAATCTAACAATTGGCATCCTGTGCCCCATCAATCTCATGGTCATTCTGACAACTAACTGGCTAACTAGGGCCACTCTCACAAATATAATGGATAAACGAGGGCGTACCTCCACCCTTAGCAAAATCAGGAGGAATTCACCTCTAATAGGAGTGTCAACCTACGTGCATGCTTGTGCAAGTGTTTTTAACAATAATTATACCAACTAGTAAACATGAAAAAGGAGAACGGACCGCTCGTACTGTTCCTCACAACTTCCAAGCGACAAAGTTCGTACAGGTAAGCAACCCACAATCACAATATCAAACAGGATAGGAATGCCTCCACAGGCCGTCACAATTCTTTACAATCAATCCCTGACATAGCCCACCTTATTTCGCCACGTGTGCAATTAATAATATAATAGGCACCACCTTATTTCGCCACACGTGCATAACAATGTTCCCACCTTATTCCGCCACATGCGCAACCCACATATAAGAATATAACATATCCCGCCTTATTACGCCGCATGTGCAAAACATCAATAACAACAATAGCACGGCAAAGACCTCGTACAACCCTTCAACAACAACCGTACGGCAGAAATCTCGTGCATCACAGTAGCAACAACCGCACGGCAGAAACCTCGTGCATCACAATATCAACAACCGCACGGCAGAAACCTCGTGCATGACAATATCAACAACTGCACAGCAGAAACCTCGTGCATCACAATCTCAAGTACAACACAACAAATGACAATATATACAGGAACAAAGGAAGAGAATCAACTCAAGAAATTCCGTTCACCAAAAGACGGTACAACTAACTCACAAGGAATAACCGTAACAGGGAAATACTAAGCGCAATAAGAACAACTCAACAAGGGAGAAATAATATGAAACAACGATTCCATAATACTCAGTTCAACAACAAGGAAGTTAACATGAATCAAATAATTACAATTAAGGAAAATATCAACTAAACATAGGATATCTAACATCTTTCCAATTATGACCAATTATTTACACGAGAGATAGACATGATGCTTTCCAAATAAAGACAAGCAGTTAGGAATGATAATGTGACTATAGAAGGGTAAATGTCTACAGTTAATCAAGTAAATGTCAATTAGGCAACAAGAATAACCAAAAAGGGGAAATAAATTCCAAATAAGTCATGTAGAGGTGAAACTAATAACAGGGAACTCAATCGTATCAAGAATAACTTCATATTCGGTGATTATAAGGATCTAAGAGCCTAAAAGGGGTCATTTTCCACAAATAAATCCGAGCACGCACGCGTCACCTTGCGTACAAGGAATACAATCAACAAAGAAGACTCAAATCCTAAGGGGAAGTCCCCCACACAAGGTTAGGCAAGATACTTACCTCGAACCGGCTAAAATCAACTAGCAACCACGTTCTTGCCACGAGTACTCGACTCCAAATGGCCGAAATCTATTCAATTAAATCACACATTGTAAATAACATCTCAAGCAATGGATTCTACTATTTAATTCAAAGCTAAAGCGCGAAATTAGGCAAAATGACCAAAATGCCCCTCAGGCCAATGTCTCGGAATCGGATTTTTTTTACATCTTCAGAACCCTCGTACTCTCACGAGTCTAACCATATAAAAGTCTCTCAAATCGGAGGTCAAACACCCCCTCAAAACTCAATAATTCGATCAATGAAGTTCTACCCATTTTTCATTAAAAATCTGAAATTAAAGGATTAAATTAAGAGGAGATTCATGGAAATTGGTCTAAATTGAGTGAGAAGCACTTACCCAAGTCGCCCAGGTGAAAATCCCTTCAAAAATCTCCAAGAGCCGAGCTCTAGAAGTCAAAATGTGATAAAATGGTGAAACCCTCGAATTTGGGATTTAATTCTGTCTGCCCAGTGATTTGTGCTATGCGATCGCGGGCAAAACAATGCGATCGCATATAAGGAAAAATATTGATGCCAAATTTGTGCTATGAGATCGCAAACAAGCAATGCGATCGCATAGAAGGAAAATATTGATGCTCAAATTTGTGCTATGCGATCGCGGACAAACAATGCGATCGCATAGAAGGAAAATATTGATGCCCAAATTTGTGCTATGCGATCGCGGACAAGCAATGCGATCCCATAGAAGGAAAATATTGATGCCCAAATTTGTGCTATGCGATCGCGGACAAGAAATGCGATCGCATAGAAGGAAATACCAGATAGCAGAACAACAGTTCAAACATAGGGAAAAATGACCCGTAGCCCATCTGAAACACACCCGAGGCTCCCGGGACCCCGTCAAATTACTTACACAAGTCATATAACCTAACACCGACTCGCTCGAAGTTTCAAATCACATAAAACAACATCGAAACGACGGATCAAACCAAAAATCAAGCTTATGAAGTTCCAAATCTTCAAAATACGCTTTCGATCAAAAACCTAACCAAACCACGTCCGAATGACCTGAAATTTTGCACACACATCCCAAATGACATGAAGAGCTACTGCAACTTCCGGAATTCCATTCCGACCCTCGGATCAAAATCCCACTATCGGACCGGAACTTCAAAAATTCAAACTTCAGCATTTCAAGCCTAAATTAGCTATGGACCTCCAAAACACATTCCGAACACGCTACCAACCCTGAAATCACCTAACGGAGCTAACTAAACCATCAGATTTCTATTCTGAGGTCATCTTCACACTGATCCGACTACGGACCACTTTCCAACACTTAAGCTCTCATTTAGGGACTACGTTTCCCAAAACTCTCCTAAAAACCCAACACCGAACGTCCCGCAACCCAAAATAGTAGAAATGAACTTAGGGGAAGAAGTTAATAGGGGATCAGGGCGTGAATTCTAAAAATGACCGGTCGGGTCGTTACAAGAACCTTTAGGAAATCCCGCATTCTTGAATTCTTATCGTGCAACATTGATTCAGCTTGAAGCAGAACTCCTTGAATTCCTTCCACGCATTTGTGTGCGCACATGAGCACTCGATATCAGCTATGCATCGGCTGCTTCTGATTCCCTGAACAAGGGGCGAGATGTGATTTCTGTGTGTTGATGTTGGGCCAGTCCGGAGAACTTGAGGCTGGCTTTTTCCTGTAACTTGAACACTGAGGTGTTCATTGTGTGAGAACGTGCTTTTGGGATTTATATGTTCGATAGTGTCCCTATTAATGGAAGTGATGGCTGGATGGCTACGTGATTAGTATGATGTGACTGCGAGATATGTTCATATGATTTGGATGTGATGAGGAGAGTCTTCTTGAGGGTAGAAAGAACTATTTGATGCTTGATTTCCATCTTAATTTGATGTATAGCCCCGAGTTATGGGTGTGTCGAAGGATTCTTTCATGTTGTTTAGTTGGGGAGTGAAGTAGATTTCATGTTGTGATATGAGTTTAAACTCAGGAAGATTAAGTGATTGCGTGATGTTTATGATAGTGGATGAGTATAAAGAGATGTTTGTTTGAGGCGAAGTAGGTGGGTTATCTCCTACGGAGTGTTCTGAGGGTTGTGTAATCCCTATGTTGTTTGTTGGGAGTCCTCTTTTACAAGAGAAATATACGTGTCGCAATTTGAGTTTGGATCACTTGTGAGAGTTGTCTTGACTATTACGAGGGTGAATGCGAGATTTGTAGATGATTTGAAGTACTAGATGGTTTGTGTTGCACGAGCTTATGAAGGATTTAGTTTAATCTCGCTATGGTATTATGGCAGTAGTAGAGTATGGGCATTGTGAGTTTCTGTGTGTTTTGACCTATGGATTTGAGCCAAGTGGGGGAGTCTGCTATTGATAAGTTGATTGCATGGCTAAGTGTCGTATTAGTTTCAGTTTGAGGTATACTGGTGCATCAGTTGTGGCTTGCAGGGGTTGAGATTGAGGATGACTCGAGTAAAGGAAATTTTGGATAAGGGCTGTGATATGCTTTATGGGTGTATGAGAATCACGGAATGACTTGAGTGTTACTGGTAAAGGATGTAATGTGCATGGAGCAGGAATTTATTTGGTTGCATTAAGGTGGGGTTACTTCTTAGGGTGTTGGAATGATAATGGAGCACAAGTCGTTCGGACCGTTTGATCAGTCTGATTGAGACCTGAGTAGAGTGGATGACTCTCGAGAATGGTTCTGATGGATTCGAGATTTATATGTAACAATTGGGAATCTTCAAGATGTGTATTTGGCTAGAAATTGGGACTTACATTGAAAGGCGTCAAGAGTTGTGGTATTTCTATATCATAGTGGATCCTCCGTTTCGGTATCAGGAAAGGGAAAGAATAGCTTAAATTCATAGGGAGTCTCTTCAGAGTAAGTAATTGAGTTGTGGTACTTTTGGGATGCTTAAGAGAACATTCAGCGGCTTATAAGCTTTAGAGCGGTGTGGTTTTGTGCAGGGGTCTCGCTTGGTGAGTTTTGGTTGAGGATTTTGGTATTATGGCAAGAAGAAGAATCAATTTGAAGGTAATTCAGAAGGAACTCGGATAGATAGGACAAATTGGTAGTAGGTTGGATCGGCATGGCAATGGGTAAAATTAGTTCTTTGGGTGTTTATGAGGTAATGAGTTTCTACAGGTATTTCGTGGCAATGCTCTTGGGTTATTGGTGGCATGCGTAGCTTGGTTGAGTTAGAAGAATTCAGTCCTGATGGTTTGGTTTTGTGCAAATGGGGTTCGAAAAGTTCCTGATGGTTTCTACCACGGTTAGAGATGTGTATTTTCTACTGGCGTGACGAGCATGTGATGTATAGTGATTTTCTTCTAGATGGGATCAGATGGAAAGATCGTGGCTAGCTGAGTACATAGTTGCTTGTGGCTCAGAGTGGATTATGAAGTTCTTATATTTATAATAGGATGGCATAGTATATGCGGTATGTTGTGTGGGATTGATATTTGGATGTGTAAGGTCACGGTTCAGTTCTGAAAGGAAGGTCCTAATTTCTCAGGCAGCACGGCCAGTTCAGAAGAGTAGATAAATGATATTACTAATTGGTATGGTGGGGTGAAAGTATACATTCAGAAAAGGGCGACGTGTTTGAGTTATGGATACTTCATTGGTATTGCGGCACTCTTTTGTTTGATCGATTGCTGGAGTTCAAATTTTTCCTTGTGGCACAAAAGAATTTTAGAGGTATTCCTTGTGGGATGACTGTGTAATTGGGGAAGCATGGGCATTCAGGTGGTGGAGTTGAGATCAAATATGGTGATTCGTGTGCCTTATGGATTTGGAGACTAGGAGATTCTCATAAACAGGTTATTTCGTGGTTGTGGACGGTAAAGATATGGGCAAAGCTAGTCAGATAATAGTATGTGGCATGATTCAGTCATTGTGAGCTTTCAAAGAGTCATTTATCTTTTGTGGGTGACCAGAGTTAATTAGGGTTCATTGATAGGCCTGTATGTATGTGTGTTCTGCACCGAGTCGGATTTGTTGGCTCCGAACAGCTATTGTTGAGGAAGGTGCAATTCGATTGTTGATAAGCTTATTCGTGTTTCGAGATTTGTTGTGAGTTACTCTTGTAAGCTACGCGGGATTGTGACTCATTGATTTTATGCACAAATGATATGGTTCAATTTGGGCTTTATAGCAGAGTTTGAGCGAGACAGGTATTTGGGTGTTGCATGATTGATTGCGCATTGGATATGTCGTTTCGGGCTGGTACGACATTGCGTCATTTAATTCTCCGTGGTTTTGGTGATTCACTTTTGGTACGAGACAACAAATTGTGCGTGGTTTTTGATTTTGAGCATGGTGACTTGAGGAGTTTCGTGTGGATCAGTGTTTGGATAGGGTCGCACATTGCAGCGAAGTTATGTTAGGATATGATCCTTCGGGTTAGATTTGTGTGCTCTGGTTCTACGGTGAGTGATGGGTTCTTAGCATCGTGTTGAAGTGGTACTGGTGAGCTTGCGGTATAGCTCTCTTATTTGAGTCATTTTTTCCCCATGAATTGAGTACATTAGGATTGTTGCTTTTTGGTCCACGGATTGTGGCTTTAGATCGTATTGATGTGTCTTGTCCCCAGAGTAGTCGTGTTAGATGAGATGAGGTCATTGAACTTAGAATAAATACTATCAGATTCAATTTTAGCATGTTGGAAGGATAATATAGGAATTTGGCTTAGAAATTTACTATAGTCTTTGCCGACGGAGAGGGAACTCCATGACTGGTCGATCGGAGGAATGATTAGGATTTCTACGTGTTTCTTTCATCATTGGCAGTATATGAAAGTGTTGGAACGAGGCTTTGTTTGATAAGAGGTTATTACTGGTATTGGGTTGTTTGAGCCGCTGCTGTGATTAGAAGTTATCGCTATGAGTGTTTGAGTTGTGTGGTATATCATGTGATTTCATCTTGAATTGCAGTTTTGGCTTGATACACCGTGTTCGGACTTATTCAGTGTGTAGATGTGAGATTCTAATCATATAGACAATTTTGGAAGTGGAAATTTGGTTCTAAGGTTATGGGCTAGGGTGAATTGTGAAATTCCAGTTATGTTGTGTGATCGGACCTATACGGGATAGGGTGACATGGGATCACCCCTAGGTATGTGCATGGTAAGGTTATGCAGTGATTTGATGGTTTTCGAAACAACTCTAGGCTCGTTCGAGAACGAACGTATGTTTAAGTGGTGGAGGATGTAACGACCCAGCTGGTCGTTTTGAGCATTTGCAGTTCACTTGCCAGTTCTCAGGGATGACTAGCCCCGTATGATGTATTATGACTTACGTAAATCCTCGGTTTTGGTTATCAGGTTAATCGGAACAGATTTGGAAGAATGATTCTCAGATTGAAGCTTTAAATTTGAAAGGTTTGACCATGTTTTGACTTTTTAGTATTCGATCTCGGATTTGGATTTTTATGATTTGGTTAGCTCCATTAGATTATTGTGGACTTGGGAGCGCGTCCACGAAATGTGATTTGGAGGTCCGTGGTAGAATTAGGCTTGAATTGGTGAAATTAGAAATTTGGCGTTTCTCGGTCGGTAGTGGAAATTTTGGTATCGGGGTCGGAATGGAATTCTGGAAGTTGGTATAGGTCTGTGGTGTCAATTGTGAGGTGTGTGCAAACTTTCAGGTCATTCGGACGAGGTTTGATAGGTTTCGGCATCGTTTGCGGAATTTGGAAGTTTAGAAGTTCTTAGGCTTGAATCCGAGTGTAATTTTGTGTTTTGATGTTGTGTTGAGTGTTCCAAATGTTCGACTAAGTTTGTGTGTTGGTAGGTGACTTGCTGGTATTATTTGTTGAGGTCCCGAGGGCCTCGAGTGTGTTTTAGATGGTTGACGGATTAGTTTTGGTGTTCGAGGGATGCTAGTGTGATTTCTACTGGTGTTTCCGCACTAGCGGAAGGGGAGCCGCAGGTGCGAGGTCGCATGTGCAAGTTCGGCGCCGCAGATGCGGACGTTGTGGAGTTTGGTCCGTTCTGCAGAAGCGGAAGATGAGTCGTAGGTGCGCACCTCTGGTGCAATGGGTTGACCGCCGATGCAAAAAATGGTTCATTAAGTGGGTTCGGCACCTACGATGGAAATTCCGCAGGTGCGGTGCCGCAGAAGCGGGAATATGACCGCAGGTGCGGTTCTGCTGGGCAGAAACCCTAGCTCGAGGTTTTGTTCTTCATTTTTGGATTTTGGGCTTAAGGAACTCGAGAGAGAGGTGATTTTTTGAGCGATTTGAAGGAGCAACGTTGGGGTAAGTGATTCTAATCTATAGTGGTATAAATTTCATGAATCTATGGTTTTATTCATCATCTAATTGAGAAGTTGAGCTAGAAATTTGGGAATTTAGGGCTTGAACATTATGAGAGCGGATTTTGAGGATTTGAGTGACCAAATGAGGTCAGATTTCGATAAATTTTGTATGTATGGATTCGTGAGTGAATGGGCTTTCTAGTTTTGTGATTTTTGTCAGATTGCGAGACGTGGGTTCGGGGGCCGGATTTGAGAGCATTTCGGAATTTGGGCCTAATTTGATAGTTTTTCTTGTGGAATTCATTCCATTAGCTATATTGATGGTATTGTTATGATTGTGGATAGATTCGGAGCGATTGGAGGCCAAGTCAAGGGGCAAGATCATCGCGGAGTAGGGATTTGACCGGTTTGAGGTAAGTAATGATTGTAAATCTTGTCCTGAGGGTATGAAACCCCGGATTTCACATCCTTTCACTATTGTGAGGTGACGCACATGCTAGGTGACGAGCGTGCGGGCATGCACCATTGGGATTCTGACTTGGTCTGTCCCGTAACAACTATGAAGTTGCGTATTTGACTGAAAACTATTTGATACTTATGTGTTTTAGAAAGAACTTCTATAATTTGGGATGAATGCCATATTTGGGCCTCGTGCCAAAGCTGTTAGGACCCTTAGGGGCCTTCTCTTATTATTCCCTCACTATTTTGACTTAAAAATCTATACTTAGTCATGCTATGTTACCGATTTCATAACTCAGTCTTTATTACCCGTTTTGATGCATATAAAATGTTATTTTGGGCTGAGCACCCTGTTTTTACTGATACTCCGAGTGGCTTGAGAGGTTTATGATTGAGTGAGGCCGAGGGCCTGTTTTTGTGAGAATATTTATGGGATCGGGCTGCACGCTGCAGCATGTTGTTACTGATTCATCTGAGTGAGGCCGAGTGTCTGGTTGTGAGATATTGAGACTATAGCACGTGAGTTGTCCATGCGGATTCTAATATATGATTATGAGAGGCCAAGGGCCTGATTGATTATGCCACGAGGTGGCTTGTTATAGCGCTTGGGGTGTAGGAACTCCTCTGGAGTCTGCACACCCCAATGAGCACGGGTACCCTGAGTGAGTGATATGATGTTTTGCCCGAGGGGTTGTTCTTGATTCATGTTTTGCCTGAGGGGCTGTTCTTGATTTATGTTTCGCTCGAGGGGTTGTCCTTGATTTATGTTGTGCCCGAGGGGCTGTGCTTGATTCATGTTGAGCCCGAGGGGCTATTTACGAGTGATTGTGAGCTATGCTTGAGGGGCTGTATTTGAGTGAATGTGAGGTTTGCCCGAGGGGCGGTTTATGATTCATGTTGTCCGAGGGGCTGTATACGAGCGATGTTTGCCCGAGGGGCTGTTTATGATTTTCATCACCTTTACTGTAAATTGCATTAAGCCTCTGTTGAAACTATTGAAAAACATCTTCAAATGATTTTTACCAAAAATTGGATTTTAAACGAGATGATTTGACTCATATACTAATTTGAATGCAGGTTGTACTTACTGAGATTTCATGATGTGGATTTTATGTGTTTCCTACTGCTCAGTCTTTATTTACTTTTATTACTTATTGAGTTGGCGTACTCACATTACTCCCTCCACCTTGTGTGCAGATTCAGGGGGGTTGCTGGACGTGTTTGTGAGTGTTGATTTCATCCGTCGCAGATCTGTTGGAGTTAGTAAGGTAGCTCCATGGCGATCGCAGCCCTGCTTTTCTCCCTCCTATCTTCCTATAGATTGTCGTTAGTTGTTTTCCAGACTGTATATGTCTTAGTATTATCGGACAGTCCTTGGTAGATGCTCATGACTAGTTACACTCCGATGTCGAGCTTTTCTTTCGCACTTTGTTATTCAGACTTATATTATGAAGTTTTATTAATTAATAGCTTAAAGAAATCTTTGTTTTGATATATCGGGTTGTTTGATAAATGAGTCGGCTTGCCTAGTTCCATGTTAGGCGCCATCGCGACATAGTGGATTTGGGTCGTGAAATCAAAGTTCAAAAATATTTTCCTTGTGAGGAGTTTTTACAATTAGATTTTTTTTAAAGTAAAAACAAGAGTTAGTTTATTTATTGTATTCTTGATCTTCCCAAAATACGCAAGATCTGATTAATGTCTCCACATGATACGTAAGCAACCCATATCAGGTTCGATCGAATCATTTTAAAAAGAAAAAAAGTAATAAAAAAGAAGATGTAATGACCCGGCCGGTCGTTTTAAGAATTAACGCCCTGTTCCCCTATTAACTGCATTCCCCGTGTTTGTTTCTGCAATTGTGAGTTGTCGGAAGGATTCATTTTGAGTTTCTGAGTGTTTTAGGACACTTAGTCCCTAAATGAGAGCTTAAGCTTTAGAATTTGGACCGTAGTCGCAGTGTGAAGACGGCCTCGGAATGGAATTCTGTCGATTCCGTTAGCTCCGTTGGGTGAATTCGGGCTTAGGGGCGTGTTCGGATTGTGTTTTGGAGATCCGTAGCTTAATTAGGCTTGAAATGCCGATAGTCGAATTTTTGAAGTTTCCGGTTCGATAGTAAGATTTTGATATCGGGGTCGGAATGGAATTTCGGAAGTTGGAGTAGGTCCGTTTTTTTCATTTGGGACGTGTGTGCAAAATTTCAGGTCATTCGGACGAGGTTTGATAGACTTTTTGACCGAAAGCGAAAATTGGAAGTTTTGGAATCCTTAGGCTTGAATCCGAGGGTTTTTGATGATTTGATGTTGTTTTGAGTGTTCCGAAGATTGGTACAAGTTTGAATAGTGGTATATGACTTTTTCGTATTTTTGGTTGTGGTCCCGGGGGCATCGGGATGATTTTGGAAGGTTGTCGGAAGAATTGGGAGTTTGTTTGAGCAGCTTCAGCTGCTGAACTTCTGTCATATCCGCACCTGTGGATTGGGGACCACAGGTGCGTGATCGCAGAAGCATGTGAGCAGCCGCAGATGCGGCCATGCGAATTTTATCCGATTCCGATACGTGGGCCCGGGGGCTTTTTAGGCAATTTTCCTAATTTCACGTGATAGCTTCGAACTTATTTGTTGAATTAGCTACTTGAAGTTATATTTACATTAAGCAATTAATTTGATTAGATTTGGGCCACCTGGAGTTGGATACTCGTGGCATGAGCGTGGTTTCGGGTTGATTTTGAGCTGGTTCGAGGTAAGTGGCTTACCTAACCTTGTGTGGGGAAACTCCCCTTTGGATTTGGTATTGTTGATATATGAATGCCGTGAGGTGACGAGTGCGTACATGTGCTAATTGTTGAAAACTCCCATTTTCATTAAGTAGCTATAATTATGTGTTCTCCTTGTTGTACACTGCTTGCAAGTAAAGCATACTGTCTAGTTTAGGGAAGCATGCCTAAGTGACTTAATTGTTCTACTTGCTTAAATTGTCTACTTGAATTCTGTGCAGCATGTTAGGATAGAAATATTTGTGTTTCCTTGGCACGAAATTGGATAAAATTGAATATTCTTCGTGATATTGTCGTGTGTTTACTTTGGGACTACGGGCGATATCTCGGGAGATCCCCTTTGCTTGTTTATTTGGGACTACGGATTGGTATTTCGGGAGATCCCCCTGCACATTTATATTGGGACTACGGGACAGCACCCGGTAGATCTCCCCCTATACGGATATGTTACGCCCCGTAATATTACGTCGATGTTATGCTCTACAGTATCAAGTTACGACGATGTTGCACCCTGAAGTACCGTACGTTAAATTTGTCATAAGGTAATTGACATCAGTCCAAGTAAAAGATTATTTGGAGATTATCAGAATTTTGCTATTTAACAAGCGATAAATAAGTGTTATAAAGGATAAAGGGGTACAAGGATTAACGAAAATGAGTTTCGTTGAAGTGGCCAATTTGAAATAAAATACGGGTCGAACGATAATACCCAATTATGAACTAGTACCATGCAAGGTACCATATGACCACGATAGTATAATATATAAAGTATATATGAAGTATTTTGAAAATAAATAGAATTTTAAGTAATTTTTGATAATTTTTAAATTATGCGGGTAATAGATTAACTACCGGATAACGAAACATTACCCGGTTAACTAATAAGTGGGTAAATTATTAAAATCCCAACCCCACCCCACGTGGCAAGATGCCACAACATTGGCGGTGACTAAGTAAGTCACTTTTTCCAAATGGCTAAATCTTCCATGACTAAGCTTTAAGTCTTAGAAAACAAGACTTGTAACCTTTATTTTAAAGATTTTTTATGTAAAGCCTGAAGAACAAAAACACTGCCTTGACTTTCTGAAATTCAAGATTTCCATTTCATTAATTTTAAAAGGACCTAGGAACGTTAC
Organism: Nicotiana attenuata; assembly: GCF_001879085.1. NCBI lineage: Eukaryota > Viridiplantae > Streptophyta > Magnoliopsida > Solanales > Solanaceae > Nicotiana > Nicotiana attenuata. The sequence goes on from NC_031989.1 coordinate 46,428,691, forward strand.
TCCTTCCAAGATGGCAAGAATAATCCTTTCTTAAGGATTGGAATTCAAAAGCTATAATCCTTTCTTAAGGATTGGAATTCAGAAGCTTTCTTTAGCTAAGTTTCGTTCAAATTAACAGAAGCAAATTCATTCCTTAACCAACATTTCATTAAAAAAAATGTTTCCTTCCAAAACTTGAAAGAACCAGAAACATTTTCATTTCAAATTCTCAAAGAAACCAAATTTGCTTCATTTCGTATATTTGGGCTTGAAACCAAGACTTGAGGTTTGAAACCAAAAATCTGTTATTTAGCCAAGAACTATTGAAACAGAATACTTTTCGTCCAAAAAAAGATTTCAAGAACCAAGCCAAATTTTGTTCCTCAAGTTCAAAAAACGCAGAATCTTAAATCTGATTTGTGGGTCTAAATTCAATCCACGAAGTTTTCCAACGGGATAATTATACGGAATTGTTCCTACTCCAGGTATGTAAGGCACTTCCTTCTTTCTTTTGGCATGATCTAATGTGAAATGAATATGCTATTTCATAATGAATCTAATCCTAGCAACCAAGATTGTCCATGTTGTTCTTTCCTTATAAAATTATTCTAAGCAAGTGTGTATGATCCTTAAATCCTACTAAGGTTCATATTGAGGGTATGGATGTCCATAATGTTCTTATGTCACTCCAAAAGGTTTAGAAGGTGATTCCATGAGTCTAGCATACATTATATATAGTATCTATTTTACTCTACCGAGCCGCGCTATAGTCGGCCGGGTACGACACCTATTGTGCAACCACTGATCAGTTGGGTTTACCGAGCTCCACGTGGCCGGGTATGATTCTACCGAGCCTTATGATGGCCGGGTACGTTTTTACCGAGTCCTCTTTGAGGCCGGGTATGATATGATGATGATGATGCCCACAGAGGCGTATGTTTTTAAAAGTTTATGTGTATATATGTATTATGCATTTCGTGTCATTAGACCCCAGAGGCACTCAGATGTTACAGGTTGTATCTCCTCTATCTCTCTTTACATTACTGTTCTTGTTTATGCTTTCTTGCCTTACAAACTCGGTACTTTATTTGTACTGACGTCCCTTTTGCTTGGGGACGCTGCATTTCATGCCCACAGGTCCCGATAGACAGGTCGAGAGCCCTCCAAGTAGGCTATCAGCTCAGCGGAAGATGTTGGTGTGCTCCATTTGCTTCGGAGTTGCGTGTTTGGTTAGTATGATTTAGACATGTATTGTTTGGTATGGCGGGACTCTGTCCCGACCTTTATGACATTTATGTTCTCTTAGAGGCTTGTAGACATATGTCTTGTACGTTAAAGATTGTACGGCCTTGTCGGCCTATGTTTTGAATTTATAAAGGATCATGTTGGCCTATTAGGCCCGTATGTCACGTGTATATGATGATGTAACAAGAAAGATACGTTACGTGGTACTCGGTTGAGTAAGATACCGGGTGCCCGTCGCGGCCCATCGGTTTGGGTCGTGAAAAAAGTGGTATCAGAGCAGTTCTGTCCTAGGGAGTCTACAAGCCGTGTCTAGTAGAGTCTTGTTTATGGGTGTGTCGTGCACCACACTTATATGCAGGAGGCTACAGGGCATTTAGGATAGTCACTCTTTCTTCCTACTCTAGATCTTGTGGTAGAGCTCACTTATAAGAATTCAAATTTCAAAATTCTATTTTATTCGTAGTAAGACGATACCTACGTCCGGAAAGAAGGTTGGAAAGAGAGATACTTGTGGAAGAGCTGAGTGAGAGGGATTGGATTTTTCTATGATGCTTGTGATAAGTAAATGTGTGGTCTTTAGCAGATCATGAGTGTACTGAAAGGTGTAAGATTCCTGATAAGAAGCCTTAGGGAAAGAATGTATATCCATCTTTATGATGAAAGACAATGAGAGATTAAGAAGATAAATACAAGTTTCAACAAGCAGAAGAAGCAAGATTAGAAGGGTACTAGGCGCCCAATTAATGAAGGTTAACAGCCTTATAATTGAGGCAGAGGAACATAAGATTTTTGAGTTATATTCAATAGTAACAGAGGTATATACAATTGGTCGCACCCATTCTAGATATGCCCTATGGGGATTAACAGAAGTAGTATAAGAAGATATGATGGATGAGTTGTTTGTGTCAGTTGGCATTTCTGAAGGATATTGCAAATATGCTAATAAATCTCTTTATGAGACACCCAGATGGTGCACTCTGAAATAGTGCAGCCAGATATGAGTACCACAAAGACATGCACTATAAGCCTTGAAGGAATAAATATTACCTTAGTGTGGCTCGCGTCCCTAGTAAAGCGAGAACATTAAGCAACTTGAAGAGCCATTGGATGGAGCAAAGGGAAGCTAAAAGCTAAGGAATGTCTTGTTCAAGTTTTTAGAATAAAGTGATAGGCATAAATGTTAGCAGGAAATAAGAAAAGAGTTAATGAAGCATTATGAGTAAGATGTGATACATGGATGACAATGGTAGCTCAAAAGATGACAATATTACAAAATCTATAGTCAAGTGAAGGAAGAAACGAGAAATGACAGGCCTTAGGACAACAAAAGAGTATAGGCCATACAATCATGTCCTCATTTCGAGAAATAAGTTCGCAACTCTAGCGTGATTACCAAGAGGAAAAGTTAATAGAAAACAGTATGGGCTGGTGAATAAGATAAACTAAATATGAATTAGGGACTGAGTGATTTGGTAATAGTCAGCATCATGAGAATTTCATAGCGCATTTCGGCAATTATAGGACGGACAACAAAAGAAGGTTCATGAGAAATTCAGAGAATGGTCATTCAGGAAAACGCTTCCCTAAAGCAAGCAATGTTAGCAAAGTTAAGCTTAAGGGACTGTATGTACCAGTTACATTAAGTATTACCCTCGCGAGTAAGGGGATTTGTCATCCTTGGTACATAAGGATTGGCGCAAGGCGAGTAAGGATCATTGATGTTGAGGAACGACGCCAAAGATGAAGAGGTAAAAACATTTATAGGTAGATCCTCGTGGCTACAGCTCTTAGTACACCCGTAAAGGGGGGAATATGGAGTGATGTGGCATAAAGTCAGAATTAAGTGGTTCTAGTGACTATGGAATGGTAGAGGAACAATGCGATAAATGAAAGAGGAATGAGATGGCACTTGTTCAAATCTTACAGATACGCTATGATTCAAGAATATTGTGCAAGCACGACGTCAAGGAGAGGAAGTAAAGGTTCCTGCCCGAGCTGTTATTAATAAATAAGGAGCCAGTGCGAGACGTAAGTTAAGACAAAGGAAATAACCCAAGAAAGATTACGAGGAATATTGATATGAGAATGGGCCAACGAGTAATTAGTAATTGGTCAGAAAGATCCCAGTTATGACTAAACAGGAGGTTACAGACGAGTCATCAGATCGTGTAAGATAAACATAGTAGAACCCAACATGGAGAATTCATCCTCGAAGAATATCATTATAATACTTGAGATATATTCAAACAAGAGTCGGGGTAGTTAAAGGTACCGTATGAGTGTTACGGAGATAAAAGAAAGTGCCACTGGAAAGGCAGTCAAAATATCAGTTCAGAAGCAACCATACAAGCACAAGGGCATGGAAGTAAGCAACTACGGATGATTATAAGCAAGTAAGGACATCAAAAAGGTCCGTAATAAGCTCACAACTTTACGAGAGTCAAGGGTTCTCCCTAAGTACTACAACGAAAGACTAGCTGAGGAGACAAGAAAGAAGGCTTCAACCTAAGCACAACGACCTAAAGAGGAAATAGTCGTGTAACAACAATCTCGCAACAACATTGTAAGCATTCCAAAGGAAAATGGCACCTACTATGACTAATGAACGGGAAGTAAGAATTAAAAGATCATATGAGTTGTATGAAAACTCTGGCAAGTGTGGGCACTAAGATTAGCTAAGTATGGACGCAACAAGGGGGCAGAAAGACCAGGAAAAGCAATAGCTTACGTTGAAGGAAAGCTAAGATGGAACGAAAGAATTATTCCATCAATGATCCAGAGTTAGTATGGATACACTCAAGATTTGGAGCATTATCCAGGCAGCATATTTGATTGGCAATCATACAGCCATAGAAGACTCTGGTATAAGTTAAAAGAAAGAATTGAGCCTAGGGCATAGACAAAGGATTGAATTGTTAGAAGATTGTGTCATGGATATTCCATAACGCCCATGAAAGGCTAAGGTAATAACTAATACCATGAGCCACAGATCGGAAGGTAGTTTAAACCTACATAAAGGTTGATCGAAAGGAAGAGGGAGCTAAGGAATCACATCGCCCAAGTAAATCAGGAGTCTGATTATTGGACCTAGAAAATTATAGAAGTTGTGCTTGAGAACATGACAGAATCACTCTTAATATCAGATGTTCAAGAGAAATAACACAACAACCATCATCTATAATGGCTCTACAAGGAAGCCAGTTAGAAGAAGTACCAGCCTCATAAGAAGTCAGTACGAAGCTCCCACAGGATTGTGTATATACCAAAGGTGCGAGTATTATAATAGAGCTTCAAGTTATGGACGTGAATTACACCTAGGTAGGAGGGATGTTATAAAAGAGATAGAAGATACGACGCGAGATTTTAAGGTAAGTAAGGTAAAGGTGAACAACGTACGAGATACTCAAAGGCAGAAGATTGTGAATGGTCTATACTTCGGATAGAAGACTATAAGCACGGGGGTCCAATAACCGGGAATGATAGCAGCATCGTCGGCAGCATGTCTTCCAGCCTATGGTTTCTAAGTACTGAGAGATCTAGTTAAGAGAATAGAGAAAAGTTGGAGACGATGTGATGTCTCGCTTGACGTTCCAGAATAACATAAGAAAATCTATGGTGCAAGCAAGTTGAAGGAAAGTTTATAAATGGATATGTATAGGTCGCAAGCTAAAGTATGGTAGAGCGATAAAATTTTAAGGAAGCATGAGTAAGGATGATGAAAGACAAGTGAAAAGGTGACGAAAATGGATAAGTCTTTAGGATTAATCCCATGAAAACAAGAAGAGCAGACAGTTTCTCTATGTTATACAAAGCTCACTACAGCTTTAATAAACCCAAAAGAGTCTAAAATTAATAGCATTTAGAAGGAATGAAATGCTGACCTGGTAATAAAATGAGGGTATAATTGGGACAGATACAGGATGACGTTTGGGCTTTCGTTTGAATAATGATTTGAAAAAAAAAGAGGAGGAGAAAAGATTTCGCTGGCGGCACGAAATTAGAATACCCCACAAGGTGAATCACATTGAGGCACTAAGAAATACGATTATGGGACTCACTTCGAATATTCCTTGAGGTAACGTAAGCCCTAGGGGCAAAGTACTACGTAAAGTTTCAAGTTATTAGTGGTATATTGTAGACCAATGTTGAGGTGAATCAACAATAGATGGACAAAAGTCACAAAGTATGAGATGAGATTGGGCCGTCATTCTAAAGATGAGCAGTAATGGGGAAGCATTAAAGGACTTAAATTTATACATATGGAATAAGCAACGAGAGTAAGCTGAGATTTGGTAGCAGACCTCAGCAACGATAAATTAAAGTAAGAGTTGTGGTAGTAAATTCATACGAACGGCTAAACGGACCTATGCGATGAGATATAGCAATATTCGTTAATTCAATAAAGTACCGAGCGAAGAACTGCAGTATACTCATATATGCCCCAAGGGATATGTTATCGAGCTCTACATATGAATCCTAGAGATTGGGCATACTTACAAGGTCAAATTGTACATGCTGCATGATGAAAGGTAGTAACAGTTACGAGATTGGAAGGATTCCAACTACAAGTTATGGTGTGAGAAGGAGGCCTAAGGGGGGAATGCCCTTGACTTTGGACTCACTCACAGGAAAGTCACCTAGATGGCATGAGAAGTTATAGAGTATTCGAAAGATATAAGTTATGAAATGATAAGTGCACCAGTCAACATTCGAGGACGAATGTTCCAAAGGGGGGAATAATGTTACGCCCCGTAATACTACGTCGATGTTATGCTCTACAGTATCAAGTTACGACGATGTTGCACCCTGAAGTATCGTACGTTAAATTTGTCATAAGGTAATTGACATCAGTCCAAGTAAAAGATTTTTTTGGAGATTATCAGAATTTTTCTATTTAACAAGCGATAAATAAGTTTTATAAAGGATTAAGGGGTACACAGATTAAAGAAAATGAGTTTCGTTGGAAGTGGCCAATTTGAAATAAAATACGGGTCGAACGATAATACTCGGTAATTATGAACTAGTACCATGCAAGGTACCATATGACCACGGTAGTATAATATATAAAGTATATATGAAATATTTTTAAAATAAATAGAATTTTAAGTAATTTGTGATAATTTTTAAATTATGCGGGTAATAGATTAATTATCGGATAACGAAACATTACCCGGTTAACTAATAAGTAGGTAAATTATTAAAATCCCACCCCCACCCCACGTGGCAAGATGCCACAACATTGGAGGTGACTAAGTAAGTCACTTTTTCCAAATGGCTAAATCTTCCATGACTAAGCTTTAAGTCTTAGAAAACAAGACTTGTAACCTTTATTTTAAAGACTTTTTATGTAAAGCTTGAAGAACAAAAACGTTGCCTTGACTTTCTGAAATTCAAGATTTCCATTTCATTTCATTTTAAAAGGACCTAGGAACGTTACTCCTTCCAAGATGGCAAGAATAATCCTTTCCTAAGGATTGAAATTCAAAAGCTATAATCCTTTCTTAAGGATTGGAATTCAGAAGCTTTCTTTAGCTAATTTTCGTTCAAATTAACAGAAGCAAATTTATTCCTTAACCAACATTTCATTAAAAAAAAAACGTTTCCTTCCAAAACTTGAAAGAACGAGAAACATTTTCATTTCAAATTCTCAAAGACCAAATTTGCTTCATTTCGTATCTTTGGGCTTGAAACCAAGACTTGAGGTTTGAAACCAAAAATCTGTTATTTAGCCAAGAACTATTGAAACAGAAAACTTTTCGTCCAAAAAAAGATTTCAAGAACCAAGCCAAATTTTGTTCCTCAAGTTCAAAAAACGCAGAATCTTAAATCTAATTTTTGGGTCTAAATTCAATCCATGAAGGTTTCCAACGGGATAATTATATAGAATTGTTCCTACTCCAGGTATGTAAGGCACTTCCTTCTTTCTTTTGGCATGATCTAATATGAAATGAATACGCTATATCAGAATGAATCTAATCCTAGCAACCAAGGTTGTCCATGTTGTTCTTTCCTTATAAAATTATTCTAAGCAAGTGCGTATGATCCTTGAATCCTACTAAGGTTCATATTGAGGGTATGGATGTCCATAATGTTCTTACGTCACTCCAAAAGGTTTAGAAGGTGATTCCATGAGTCTAGAACGCATTATATATAGTATCTATTTTACTCTACCGAGCCGCGCTATAGTCGGCCGGGTACGGCACCTATTGTGCAACCACTGATCAGTTGGGTTTACGGAGCTCCACGTGGCCGGGTATGATTCTACCGAGCCTTATGATGGCCGGGTACATTTTTACCGAGTCCTCTTTGAGGACGGGTACGATATGATGATGATGATGCCCACAGAGGCGTATGTTTTTAAAAGTTTATGTATGTATATGTATTATGCATTTCATGTCATTAGCCCCCAGAGGCACTCAGATGTTACAGGTTGTATCTCCTCTATCTCTCTTTACATTACTGTTCTTGTTTATGCTTTCCTGCCTTACATACTCGGTACTTTATTTGTACTGACGTCCCTTTTGCCTGGGGACGCTGCGTTTCATGCCCGCAGGTCCCGATAGACAGGTCGAGAGCCCTCCAAGTAGGCTATCAGCTCAGCCGAAGATGTTGGTGCGCTCCATTTGCTTCGGAGTTGCGTGTTTGGTTAGTATGATTTAGACGTGTATTGTTTGGTATGGCGGGACTCTGTCCCGACCTTTATGACATTTATGTACTCTTAGAGGCTTGTAGACATATGTCTTGTACGTCAAAGATTGTACGGCCTTGTCGGCCTATGTTTTGAATTTATAAAGGATCATTTTGGCCTATTAGGCCCGTATGACACGTGTATATGATGATGTAACAAGAAAGATACGTTACGTGGTACTCGGTTGAGTAAGGTACCGGGTGCCCATCGCGGCCCATCGGTTTGGGTCGTGACAGGATATTTACATTTGGGACTACGGATTGTCATTTCAGGAGATCCCCTGTGCATTTTGAATTGGACTACGGGACGATATCCGGGAGACCCTTTGTGTATTTACATCTGGGACTATAGGATTATATCCTGGGAGATCCTCGGTGTGGAGTTACATTCTATCTATGATTTTTCCTTCCTTTATAGTTGTTATTATCTTTACTTTTCCTGTCTCATTTCATACTGTTTATTTTTATGCCGTATATATGTATATAACCAGTAGAGCCCCGACCTTCCTCGTCACTACTCGACCGAGGTTAGGCTTGGCACCTACTGGGTACCGCCGTGGTGTACTCATACCCTTTCCTGCACATGTTTTTCGTGTGCAGATCCATGTTCTTCGGCTCAGCCATACCGTCAGTGAGGCAAGGCGATCTTTAGAGACTTCGAGGTATATCTGCCACGTCCACAGACCGAGGAGTCCCTCTCTATTCCCTCTTTTAGCTATAGATTGTCTGTACTTTCTTTTAACTAAAGATTTAGGAGTTAGAGCACTATGTAGTATTCTCAGCTTGTGATTTCATAAGATTCCGGGTTTTGGGAGTTGATTCAGTTTTTGAGAGTACGTATTTGTATATGCCGAGAGACATCTTATACGTTTTATTATTATTATTTCCTCAGTTTTTATTTGTTTCGTATTTCGTTTCTTTTCCACAAATTGTTAGGCTTACCTAGTCGTAGAGACTAGGTGCTGTCACGACAGTTCATGGAGGGCGAACTTAGGTCGTGACAAGTTAGTATCAGAGCTCTAGGTTCATAGGAGTCATGAATCACAAGCCGGTTTATTAGAGTCTCACGGATCGATACAGAGATGTCTGTGTTTATCTACGAGAGGCTATGTAACTGTTAAGAAAATTCCACTTCATTTGATTTCCTTGTCGTGCGAGATTTTGATATCAAAATTCTAAACTTCTATCTTCGATTCTCTCACAGATGGTGAGGACACGTGCTACCGGAGGTGACCAGACACCCGCACCCCCTGCAAGAGCCGTCAGAGGTCGGGGCTAGGGTAGAGGCCGGGGTAGAGGCCGAGGACGAGCACGCGGTGCAGCCAGAGCACCCGCGCGAGCTGCTACAGAGGAACCACCAGCAGCTCCAGTTGGAGCCCAGGCGCCTGATACGCCTACTGCTACAACTACTCAAGCTCTCTAGGAGACTCTTGCGTAGTTCATGAGTATATACACCACTTTAGCTCAAGCAGGGTTGCTTCCCCTTGCTGCAGCCACATCCCAGGTCGGGTGAGGAGCCCAGACTCCTACCGCCCGCACTCCTGAGCAGTGAGTGCATGTTGAGCAAGTTCCAGAGATTATACTGGCACAGCCTGTAGCCCCAGTTCAGCCCGAGGAGAGGGCAGTAACTAACTTCAGAGGAGGAACAGAGGAGGCTTGAGAGGTTAAAGAAGTACCAGCCTCCTACATTCAGTGGACTAGCATCAGATGATGCTCTGGGATTTCTAGAGGAGTGCTACCGTATCCTCCGTACCATGGGTATATCAGGATCGAGCGGGGTTTCTTTCACTACCTGAGGAGCCGCCTATTAGTGGTGGCATACTTATGACTTAGACAGTCCAGAGGAGGCAACTTCCCTGACTTGGACTCAGTTTTCAGATATGTTCCTGTGACAGTATGTTCCTCAAAGACTCAGGGATGCATGGCGCGCAGAGTTTGAGCATTTACGCCAGGGTACTATGACTGTCTCGGAGTATGCTGTCCGTTTCACTGACTTGGCTAGGCATGCACCAGCCTTGGTTTCTATAGTTAGCGAGAGAGTTTGTCGGTTTATTGAGGGGCTCATTCAAAGCATCAGGTCTAGCATGGCTCGGGAGTTAGAGATGGATATTCCTTATCAGCAGGTGGTGAGCATTGCTAGGAGAGTAGAGGGTATGCATGCTCGGGGACAGAGAGGAGATGGAGGCCAAGAGGTCTCGAGAGTAGGTCAATAATTCTGGTGCCCGTTCCCCAGCTGCAGCTCGTCATGGTAGGGGTTATATGAGTTGCCCCGTTCACTCAGATCTTCCAGCAGCCAGTGGTATTCCAGCTCCTCCTACGCCTCAGGAGCCTTATTATGCACCTCCAATATCTAGTGCGCCTCCTGCACGAGGTGCTTTCAGTGGCCAGACATAGATGCCACGTCCTCCCAGAGCCTGTTTTGAGTGTGGCGACACACGCCATATGGTGAGGGATTGTCCCAAACTTAGAAGGGGTGCGCCTCCACATACCTCTCAGCCATAGCGTGCCCCGTAGAGTTCCCAGGCTATGGTTACAACACCACTTGCTATCCCACCTGCCCCGCCAGCTAGGGGTGGAGGTCGGGGAGGTAGAGGTCGCCCTAGAGGGGGAGGCCGGGCCAGATTCTATGCCCTTCCTGCCCGTACTGACGTTGTCGCCTCCGATTCTGTTATCATAGGTATTATCCTGGTCTATCATAGAGATGCATCGGTTTTATTCGATCCAGGCTCCACTTATTCTTATGTGTCCTCTTATTTTGCCCCATATTTGGGCATATCTCGGGATTTCTTGAGTTCTTCTGTTTATGTTTCTACTCCTGTTGGAGATTCTCTTATTGTGGATCGCGTTTATCGGTCTTGTTTGATTGCTCTTAGCGGTTTTAAGACCAGAGCGAATTTATTATTGCTCAGCATGGTAGACTTTGATGTTATCTTGGGCATGGACTGGTTGTCGCCCCATTATGCTATTCTTGATTGTCACGCAAAACTGTGACGCTGGCTATGCCAGGTGTACCGCGAGTAGAGTGGAGGGGTACCTTAGATTATACTTCCAGTAGAGTTATTTCATTTCTCAAGGCTCAGCGCATGGTTGAGAAGGGCTATGACGCGTATCTAGCTTATTTGAGAGATGTCAGTATTGATACCCCTACAGTTGATTCAGTCCAAATAGTACGGGATTTCTCTGATGTGTTTCCAGCTGATCTTTCGGGCATGCAGCCCGATAGAGATATTGATTTTGGCATTGATCTGTTGCTGGGCACTCAGCTCATTTCTATTCCTCCGTATTGTATGGCTCCACTTGAGTTGAAGGAGTTGAAGGACCAATTGCAGGAATTGCTTGATAAGGGTTTCATTCAGCCTAGTGTATCATCTTGGGGTGCTCCTGTCTTGTTTGTGAAGAAAAAGGATGGTTATATGCCTATATGCATTGATTATCGCCAATTGAACAAGGTTATAGTGATGAACCGTTATCCCTTGCCTCGAATTGATGACCTGTTTGATCAGTTACAGGGTGCCCGTGTGTTTTCTAAGATTGACTTGCGTTCTGGCTATCATCAACTGAAGATTCGGGAGCCAGATACCCCGAAGACTGCCTTCAGGACTCGGTATGGTCATCACAAGTTCCTTGTTATGTCATTTGGGCTGACCAATGCCCCAACAGCCTTTATGCATTTGATGCACAATGTATTCCGGCCATATCTTGACTCATTCGTCATTGTCTTTATTGATGACATTCTGGTATACTCCCGGAGTCGGGAAGCTCATGTGCAGCACCTGAGGACAGTGTTTCAGACTTTGAGAGAAAAGAAGTTATATGCAAAGTTCTCGAAATGTGAGTTTTGGTTGGATTCCATGGCATTCTTAGGTCAGGTGGTATCGAGTGAGGGGATAAAGGTGGATCCGAAGAAAGTGGAAGCAGTGCAGAGTTGGCCCAGACCATCCTCAGCTACAGAGATCCATAGTTTTCTTGGCTTGGTGGGTTATTACCGTCTATTTGTGGAGGGATTTTCATCCATTGCAGCACCTATGACCAGGCTGACCCAGAAGGGTGCTCCGTTCCACTAGACGGAAGAGTGTGAGGAGAGCTTTCCGAAGCTCAAGACAGCTTTGACTACAACCCCAGTTTTGATATTGCCTACAGGTTCGGGGTCTTATACTGTCTATTGTGATGCCTCGAGGATTGGCCTTGGAGCGGTATTGATGCAGGACAGTAGGGTGGTTGCCTACGTGTCCAGACAGTTGAAGGTGCATGTGAAGAATTATCCTGTCCATGATCTCGAGTTAGCTGCTATTGTTCAAGCCTTGAAGATCTGGCGTCATTATTTGTACGGTGTGCCTTGTGAGATTTATGCTGATCACCGGAGTTTGCAGCATCTGTTCAAGTAGTACCTTAATTTGCGCCAGAGGAGGTGGTTAGAGCTGCTGAAGGACTATGATATCACTATCCTGTATCACCCGGGCAAGGCCTATGTAGTGGCTGATGCTTTGAGTCTCCGGGAGGAGAGTTTGGCTTATCTGCCAGCAGCGGAGAGGCCCCTGGCGATGGATGTTCTGGTCTTATCCATCCAGTTTGTGAGATTGGACCTTTCAGAGCCCAGTCGGGTCCTTGCTTGTGTGGTATCTCAATCTTCCTTTTTTGATCGTATCCGGGAGCGTCAATTTGATGACCCTTATTTGCTTGCCCTCAAGGACAAGGTTCTACATGGTGATGCCAGAGATGTGACCATTGGTGATGACGGGGTATTTAGGATGCAGGGTCGGATTTGTGTACCCAATGTTGATGGGCTTCGGGAGTTGATTCTAGAGGAGGCCCATAGTTCGCGGTATTCCACCCATCCGGATGCCGCGAAGATGTACCAGGATTTGAGACAACACTAATGGTGGAGGCGGACGAAGAAAGATATAGTTGGGTTTGTAGCTCGGTGCATTAATTGTCAGTAGGTAATGTATGAACAATAGAGACCCGATAGGTTGCATCAGCAGATAGAGATTCCGGAGTGGAAGTGGGAGCGGATCACCATACACTTCGTAGTTGGGCTCCCACGGACTTTGAGGAAGTTTGATGCCATTTGGGTGATTGTGGATCGGCTGACCAAGTCCGCGCACTTCATTCATGTGTGTACTACCTATTTTTCGGAGAGGTAGGCGGAGATTTATATCCGGGAGATTGTTCGTCTTCATGGTATTCCAGTTTCCATCATTTTAGATAGAGGTACTCAGTTCACATCACGGTTCTGGAGGGCCGTACAACATGAGTTGGGCACTCGGGTGGAGTTGAGCACAGAATTTTCACCCCCAGACGGACGGACAGTCCGAGCGCACTATTTAGATTCTTGAGGATATGCTCCGTGGGTGTGTGTTGGAGTTTGGAGGTTCTTCGGATCAATTCTTTCCACTGGCTGAGTTCGCCTACAACAACAACTACCAGTCCATCATTCAAATGGCACCGTATGAGGCCTTGTATGGTAGGTGGTGTAGGTCCCTGGTGGGTTGGTTCGAGCCGGGCCAGGCTAGATTATTGGGCACAGACTTGGTTCAGGATGCTTTGGAGAAGGTTAAGGTGATTCAAGATAGACTCCGTATAGCCCAGTCCAGATAGAAGAGTTATGCGGACCGGAAGGTTCGTGATGTTTCCTACATGGTTGGAGAGCGGGTCTTGCTTCGGGATTCACCTATGAAGGGCGTTATGAGATTTGGGAAGAAAGGGAAGTTGAGTTCGAGGTTTATTGGTCCTTTTGAGATATTGCGACGTGTTGGGGAGGTTGCTTATGAGCTTGCCTTACCTCCCAGCTTGGCAGGAGTTCATCCGGTATTTCATGTTTTGATGCTCCGGAAGTATCACGGTGATCCGTCGCACATGTTGGATTTCAGTTCAGTCTAGTTGGACAAGGATCTATCTTATATTGAGGAGCGAGTAGCGATATTGGATAGGCAGGTTCGGAAGATGAGGTCAAAGAACATTGCATCAGTGAAGGTTCGGTGGCGGGGTCAGCCGGTCGAGGAGGCGACTTGGGAGACGAGCAGGATATGCGCAAGCTCTACCCTCATCTTTTCACCACTTCAGGTATGTCTCTATGCTCGTTCAAGGACGAATGAATGTTTTAAGAGGGGGAGGATGTAACGACCCGGCCGGTCGTTTTAAGAATTAATGTCTCGTTCCCCTATTAACTGCATTCCCCGTATTTGTTTCTGCTATTGTGAGTTGTCGGGAGGATTCGTTTTGAGTTTCGGAGTGTTTTGGGACACTTAGTCCCTAAAAGAGAGCTTAAGCTTTAGAATTTGGACCGTAGTCGGAGCAGTGTGAAGACGGCCTCGGAATGGAATTTCGTCGATTCAGTTAGCTCCGTTGGGTGATTTCGGGCTTAGGGACGTGTTCAGATTGTGTTTTGAGGTCCGAAGCTTAATTAGGCTTGAAATGCCGAAAGTCAAATTTTTGATGTTTCCGGTTCGATAGTGAGATTTTGATATCGGGGTCAGAATTGAATTTCGGAAGTTGGAGTAGGTCTGTTGTGTCATTTGGGACGTGTGTGCAAAATTTTAGGTCATTCGGACGAGGTTTGATAAACTTTTTGATCGAAAGCGGAATTTGGAAGTTTTGGAATCCTTAGGCTTGAATCTAAGGGTGTTTTGATGATCCGATGTTGTTTTGAGTGTTCTAAAGATTGGTACAAGTTTGAATAGTGGTATATGACTTGTTCGTATTTTTGGTTAAGGTCCCGGGGGCCTCAGGATAATTTCGGAAGGCTGTCAGAGGAATTGGGAGTTTGTTTGAGCAGCTTCAGCTGCTAAACTTCTGTCATAACCGCACCTGCAGATTGGGGACCGCAGGAGCGTGATCGCAATAGCATGGGAGCAGTCGCAGATGCGGCCATGCGCTAGAAGACCAGAAGTCGCAGGTGCGAGAGGTTGAGCGCACCTCGATCTCGCAGGTGCGGCAAGTGACACGCAGGTGCGGCCCCAGTGCAATAAGTGATTTCCGCAGATGCACAACTAGGACCGCAGGTGCGGGTCCGCAGGTGCGAAAACCCCGGGCCAGAACCTATATAAAGGTCCCTTCGCGATTTCAGCTCTATCTTTCACCATTTTCACCCGAGATTGAAGCTTTTGGGGAGGTTTTTGAGAGAGAATTCAAGGGAGCTTCGAGGAGGTAAAATTTTTGGAACCAAAACTCGTTTATATGGTATTTTTCTGCTGATTTGGCAAGAAATTTATGGAAAATGAGGGTTAAAATTGGGGGTTTAGGGTTTGAAATTGGAGACTTTGATTTAGAGATTTGAGGGGTTGTTTGTGGTCTGATTTTGATGTATTTGGTATACATGAACTCGTGAGAGTGTAAGAATTCTAGTTTTGCAAATTTTATCCTATTCCGATACGAGGGCTCGGGGAGCTTTTTGGGCAATTTTCCTAATTTGGCGTGTTAGCTTCGAATTTATTAGTTGAATTAGCTACTTGAAGTTATATTTACATTATGCAAATAATTTGATTAGATTTGGGCCACCCGGAGTTGGATACTCGTGGCAAGAGCGTGGTTTCGGGTTAATTTTGAGCTGGTTCGAGGTAAGTGGCTTGCCTAACCTTGTATGGGGGATTTCCCCTTAGGATTTGGTATTGTTGATATATGAATGCCAAATACGTGAGGTGACGAGTGCGTACATGTGCTAATTGTTGAAAAATCCCGTTTTCATTAAGTAGCTATAATTATGTTTTCTTCCTTGTTGTACACTACTTGCAATTAAAGCCTACTGCCTAGTTTAGGGAAGCATGCCTAAGTGACTTAATTGTTCTACTTGCTTAAACTGTCTACTTGAATTCTGTGAATGTTAGGATAGAAATATCTATGTTTCCTTGGTACGAAATTGGATAAAATTGAATATTCTTCGTGATATTGTTATTTATTTACTTTGGGACTACGGACGATATCTCGGGAGATCCCCCTTGCTTGTTTATTTGGGACTACGGATTGGTATTCCGGGAGATCCCCCTGCACATTTATATTGGGACTACGGGACAACACCCGGTAGATTTCTCCCTGTACTGGATATTTACATTTGGGACTACGGATTGTCATCCTGGGAGATCCCTGCGCATTTTGAACTGGACTACGGGATGATATCCTTGGAGACCCTTTATGTATTTACATTTGGGACTACACGACGATATCCTGGGAGATCTCCTGTTGTCATCTCGCTGTAGAGTTACATTCTTTCTATGATTTTTCCTTCCGTTATAGTTGTTATTATCTTTATTTTTCCTGTCTCATTTCATACTATTTATTTTTATACCGTATATATGTGTATAACAGTAGAGCCCTGACCTTCCTCGTCACTACTCGACCGAGGTTAGGCTTGGCACTTACTGGGTACCACCGTGGTGTACTGATGCCCTTTCCTGCACATGTTTTTCGTGTGCAGATCCAGGTTCTTTGGCTCAGCCATACCAGCAGTGAGGCGAGGCGATCTTTAGAGACTTCGAGGTATATCTGCCGCGTCTGCAGACCGAGGAGTCCCTCTCCATTCCCTCTTTTAGCTATAGATCGTCTGTACTTTCTTTTGACTAGACATTCTGGAGTTAGAGCACTATGTAGTATTCTCAGCTTGTGATTTCATGAGATTCCGGGTTTTGGAAGTTGATTCAGTTTTTTAGAGTATGTATTGGTATATGCCGAGCGACATCTTGTACGTTTTATTATTATTTATGCTCAGTTTTTATTTGTTTCATATTCCGTTTCTTTTCCGCAAATTGTTAGGCTTACCTAGTCGTAGAGACTAGGTGCCGTCACGACAGTTCACAGAAGGCGAACTTAGGTCGTGACAGAAGAAGTGAGAGTGGTTATTCTAACATGCTTGGTTTTATGAAATAAAAGCTAGTTAAAGGTGGTCGGTTTGTTGGTTTGCAATGGCGAGTCGCGCAAACAATCCGAGATCCCTCAAAAGTAAAAGCATCTTCTCTACAAATGGAACAAGCACCACTGTTGTTGATCTAATATCACAAAAAGGCAAGTATGCAAGTTGGCGGGGAAAAATAAAAAATGAAGGCAAATGTGGGGTTGACTTTACCAAATTTGAGCAATAGGACATGGCCTGCTCGGGATGATTTGATGATGGGGAATTTGATCCAGCATTGAAAGCCATAGCAGCCATTGCCGCGGCAGAAGAGAAATAAAAAAACGGGCGCCAAATCAGAAACTTTCCCTATCAGATTGGAGTCCCGGTAGCCGGTCTTGCTATCTTTTCTGCCTTTCGAGTTATTTCAGTGTGTCATCCGAATGTTTTTACTTTACTGTCTTACATTCTAATGTAAACCCTTCTATCTTTTTTTCTTAAATATTCAAATAAATGAAATCAATATTTCATCATCCATGAATGTCTCTTTTCTTAATCTTGTCACCTTTCTTATTCTCTTTTTAGTTATGTAAATGCAGATTTTAATAACATGACATGCTTGCGGACTTCATGTCCAGATCCTAAAATGCTTATAGATTTCGAAATAATGAACCAAGAAGCATAATGTGTTGAAGATAAGGCTTGTAAGAAAATAAATAAAGAATTGGAACGAAAATGAGATTCTCTCTCTTTGGATCATTGTTGAAGCCGAGATTGATGATGAAGATTGAGTCAAGGCCCGATTGAAACATTGTCTTTGACTGATGGAAAGTGATTGGCTGGAGTCTGCCATGGTCAGTTGTACAACAAAGAATGGCCCATGCTTACAAGAAGAAAGTTGTCCAAAGAAATTTGAAGTGGGGAAACTCGTTCTCAGACATATTCTCCCGCACCATGAAGAAAATAAGGAAAATTTTTCTCCAAATTGCAATGGTCCATATATTGTAACAGGAGTATTGCCAAATGGAGCATTGTATTTGGGAGAATTGTAGGAAATGTCCTCGAGACAACAGTCAACGCAGATGCAGTCAAAAGTTACTATGTTTAACTCATTACTTGGTGTTAACATTCTCTGATTGGCATGACAGAGGCTTTCTTTCTCGCTACCCAAACACAGTTAACCTTTTTGCAAACCCTTTGAACCGGATCCCTCTCTTTGATTACCCTCTTTGGAATTTGAAAGTTATTATTAAAAAAAAGTGACAATGAAAACAAAGAAAAAAAACAAAAAAAGAACAAAAAAAGAAGAAGAAAAAAGGAGAAAAGAAAGAAAAGAAGCAAAAAGAAAACAAAAATGAAAACAAAACATAAAACATAAAACAAAAAAAGTTCAAGTTAATTGAACTACGTCCGACATGATTCCGAAAGGATACGTTGGCAACCTCACTCTGGGGTTCGGTCACACCTAACAAAAATCTACATTCGCCCAAAATTGAAAACTGGGGCAAATGTTACAATAGTTCGGCGATGGTTCCTCCAAAAGGTTCCATAGTTATAATTCAATCCAAATTCTTTTTACCCAAGTTATTTCAAGTCCTTCCGATCAATCGGCGAGAATGTTCAAGAATTTGAGGATACGGTTACTTGGATCGGATGCAACCAAATGAGAGAAATAAAATGAGAGAGTCCTATTGGTTAAAACCCTCATGGACACTGTAGGGAGATGACGAGTAGAGAAAATAAAAATGAGAGAGTCTTGTTAGTGAAAACCTGCAAAGGGCACTATAAGATGATGGCGAGAAGAGAAATGAGAAAGATCAGCTAGTGAAAACCGGCAAAGGGCAGTATTGATCAAAAAGAGAATCCATGCAGCCATGGCATCAACACATTCATGAACAAGGTTTCAAGCCAAAAGTTGTGATGAGTTTTGGAGAATTGGACGATTTATACAGATCAGACATACAGTCCAAAAGACAAGTCATGTTCATTGAAGTCTGCATGTACTCCTAGATAAGTTCGTATTTCTGTTCCCCGAAAGGGATACCTCTTGTTTTAAACGCATTCTCGATTCCGTTGTTTGTTTTTTTTCTTTGAATCCCTTTAGGTCTAACTTTATCCCAAAAATAAGGCAAAGAAAAGATGGCAAGACCGATTTACAGAGTTCTCGTTTGAAGTGAGCTAATATATTCAAAAGGCGCCCAGCCTCGGCAAGGGCATCAAGTCAACCCTGACTAGCTATGATTGGCCGATGCTTTGAAATGGAAAACTTTGAAAGAAGTCAAAAGGAAAAATAATGTTGAAAAAGATTAAGTATCGTCATGGCAAAGTTTGGAAAAGCTAAAGGTTCTCTAGGGTCAGAAATGCAGTTGGTATTTAGGAAACTTGTGTCGCCATCTTAGTATAACTTTCGTGTCCACTTGGGACATCCCGCAGTAAGTAGCTCACTTTGTTCCTAGTATTGTGGTTGCCCGTGATGTGGTCGTGAATTGCAGTTGGGAGTTAATATAGCAGAAGCATGTTCAGCTCATAACAAATGTTTATTTTCTCTTTACACCTCCACAACATGTGTTAATTGTGTTCCTTAGTTAGTGAATTCATTGTGCTATTTTCCCAACACTTGTTCGATAACCATGAGAGAACATATCCTTCTATGTGTCATTGTAACACTTCCTTTCTCATAAGGACCTTACTAGGCTTTCCGTCAAGGCCAAGCGCACCTTTTGGGGGTTATCATAGCACAACGCCTGTTTCTCATGATTTTCTTTCTTTCATTAGCATCTGGGTATTTCTCAAGTCAAATCCATGGAGAACTCATTATGAACATCTGCAAACCTTCTTGATTATTTTATACTATCTCATTGGTTCCGTTGTCCTTACACACTCGACTTCAGAATCATTAACTATGTCATTGTCATGTTCGGGGAGTTTTGTTATCCTTGGCATTCCACCTCCCTGTGTGGATAGGAGTTCTAGTTGTCTTTCTCCTTGGACCATCATGTTAACCATTAGAACCCCTCTAACAAATACATGATTTCATCCCAATACTAAGATGTCCTAGCTATGTGGTCTCACTCGTAAAACGTTGAGATTAGACGCTTTCAGATTTTTGCACATATCATGAGCATATTGATTTGGAAGATAAGTTGTCGTATCTTTAGTTCTCTCATATAGGATCAATTATCAGGAAGGGTTAAGTTATTTGAAATATGATAATCTCATAAATGTTCAACTTCTTTTCATCCTCAGGGGCTTGTGGCATAGATTCCTTGTGTCAGCTAACGTTAGAAGTGTAATTCAACTGATTGTATTTGGAAACCCATATCGCATTCAAGGTGCCAGAGTATACTCATTCTTGATAAACGGATTTTCCCTACACTCCTGAAGGCGATTGGGTCACATACTTGAATATTCCTTCTTAATGATTCCTATTGCCAATGTACTAGTTACCCCTATGCCTCATTTGTCTAATAATTGATGTCGTCACAATGATTAACCATGTCAGTATTGTTAGTAGTAATCTTCGTGCCTCTTAGCATATAACATCATGAAATACTCTGCTCAGCACATTAATGGATTTCTGAATAATTCTAGCCTGATCTTGATCTCCGTTGCTCCTCATTGTATTAAATCTATTGGGCATTGGAGGTTCAAACATGTCAAAGAGGGACCATTCCTGTGTAATCACATATATTCGATAGGTAATTTTATAGTCAAGTTTATGATAGCGCATCTTAGATTAACTGTTGAAGGTCATCAAGGGTTTAGTGTGAGTGTTCGCCTAGAGATTTAGAGTTTAGGAGGGTGAACAGGTTATTCTCAATATTTTCCCTTGAAGATGTTACGTGAGTTGATAATGAAGGTTGCATGAGTGTATTTCACATTAGCCCGCACTAGGAGTATGAAGTTTCCCCCATAGTTGTTCCCCATATATTTTGTGTTTTCACATGTCTATGTCTAAGTTGGAGATCCTTTGTGTATCATTCCGGTGGAAATTATTGAAGGTGAAGTTAGTGGATAGTTAGCTTATACGAGGTATCTAGCTGTCATCCTTGTTAGATAAGTTTGGAGGTTAGCATTGTTTCTGTGAATGTGTTATGGCAAAGCTTGTAAGTCGAGGAGGCCACCTTGAAGGCCGAAAGTGTTGTGGGAAGAAAATATTTTTGCTTGATTGTATAACAATTGGTTTTTTATTTGAAAGGTACCTTATAGGCATTATGATTTAGAAATGTGCAGTTCATGTCCAGGTATCCATATGATAATGTAGTGTTTGTAATGCTGAGATTAGTGTTATGGATATATACGTTCTGGTGCTTTGTCGAGTTGTGGATGTGTTGTTAGAATGGTTTTGGTGGTTCTCTGGCAGGTGGATAGGCCTAGTTACAAAGGAGATGCTGCCGAAATTTCTAGAAAAATTTGAGAGTTAGTCAAAATTTAGGGAACTGAGGTAGGTTAGAAAAGAGATATATTGTGTTAAGTGCATGGGGCGGACTCTACTCCTCATTCGAGGATGAATAATCCTAAGCGGGGGAGAATGTAAGGCCCCGGAAAATTTTGCTAAGTAATTTAGGATTTCGAGGTGCCATGTAGGCTACTTATAATATTTTATGTGCTATTAACATGACGGGCATCAATTGGATTTGGTAAATAAGTGTATAAGTCTTATGGTAAGTAATTTGGGGTCCAAGTAAAGGCCTAAGTCTAAGTCAAGTTAGAAAATTTCATAATGGGCTAAAATTCCAAATGAGTTTGCACAAGTCCCCACTTTGGACGAGCATATATAAATATATATATAAGGTTTTATGTGACGAAAAACCTATCAAATGAAAGGTTTTCGAGTCTAGTTTCCAACACTTCAAACTGCTCGTCATTTGGACACTCCTACACAAAGTTATGACCAAATTACCAAAAAATGGCAAAATCCCATTCTGAGGCCAACTCTGCGATCGCAGAAGTGGTTATGCGACCGCAAAATGGTCGCAGACCTGTCCAGTGTAGCCCTGTTTTGGGCACCAGTTCCGCGATGCATTTTGCGACCCACATTCCTATTTTGCTGTCCATTATGCGATCGCAGACCCGATTTCGGAGGCTTGTTTTTCCTATTTTTATAACCCGACCCAATTTTAATAAATAGGCTTAGGGGCTTCATTTGGGGTCATTTTTCTACTAATTTTAGAGAGAGTTGAGAGAATATAGAGAGAGAAAGAAGGAGCCTAGCTTCATAATCACCCATATCTTGTTCAAGTTTTCAAGAATCAAGGAAGATAACCACTTGATTGTCCTCCATCTGGGTAAGTCCTTCTTCCGAGATTTCATGTAAGAGTTAAGGGTTCAAATATGTTGTGGGGATTAGAAATAGGCCATGCATATGGGACTAAGTTGTAGCATGTGATATTGAACAACTAATTTGGGTAGTTCCTGTTAAAATTGGTTGAGGGAAGAAGGAATTTCCATTTTCAGATCTTGTAGACTACTTCACATGTTAGGTGTTTGATGAAATTCCTAAGAGAGTTATACCATGGGTAATCTTCCTAATTATTAATTGATTCCCGCTATCTCCTTATATATTGTTATTGCTAGAGGTGTTGGTGGATTGTAGAAACTTAAGAAAAAGCTCTTTCAGGTATGTATGGCTAAAACTCCCTCTTCTTAGAAATTGAGCTCCCATGGTGTCCATGCAAATATTGTAAGTCCGAATTTGATTGATGTAGTACTTGTTATTTCAAAGGGATTGGTGTTGCAAGATATATGTGAAAGGTGTATCTCAATGTGTTCAATATGCTATTGTTGGTAAATTGAGGATATGTGAAGAATGTGAACTATATGCTAAAATGCCTAGATTTTAATTCAAGTTTAAATTGAGATTGTTATGCCAAACTATGTAAAATCCTCTATGTATAAAGATGTTTGAAATAAATAAAATGAATTTGGGAAATAGAGTGTGCCCAACGTGTCGAGAACTTGAGTTATAATTGTGCCTGGTGATGCCTATGACATGAGAAATTATGAAACAGATTATGAAATGAGCCTTGACTCTACTTTCCATAAATGACTTCAATAATAAAGTGTCCTAAAGGCTTTGTACACAATTTATGCCCATAAGTAGCTGTTCGAGATAATGTTTTGCCTTATAAGTACATCCAATGTGATCCGAGTTGTTACATGCTCCGATGTTGAAATTGCATATGTCGTAATTGGAAAAGAGTAATTCAAGAATAATTGGTGTAATTGCTTGTTCATGACTTTGATGTGCGTTTCTATTGTGGTTTGGTGTGTCCCTCCTTTTTGGAAGAATTCTTTGTGTTTAAAGTTCCGTTGCTAATGAACTTGAGGTGTATGATTTCTTAAATATTGTATGTGCCCATGATTCATGATTCCTCTCATGTGTACTTGACATCTTGGATTGAATGGCTTGTTGTTGAAATTGATATTGATGTGAAATGTGGGGGAAAAGAGCTCGAATTATGAAATGTTGCCTAGTGACAAGTATGATGTGATAATTGTGGCCCCAAGTGCCGATGAACTGACATATGTGAAGTAAAGATTGAAA
The DNA here is from genome assembly GCF_001879085.1 of Nicotiana attenuata. Taxonomy (NCBI): domain Eukaryota; kingdom Viridiplantae; phylum Streptophyta; class Magnoliopsida; order Solanales; family Solanaceae; genus Nicotiana; species Nicotiana attenuata. The sequence goes on from NC_031989.1 coordinate 46,451,970, forward strand.
TGAGATGATATATGGAAAAGGAAAAATGTCTTGATAAGACGCCTAGCCGATCGGGCCGTGATCGGACGCCATGCTACGCACATGGTGGTATTGTGTTGATATTGAAACTGGAAAGTGACAATGAAATTGTGATTGAGGTACATGTCTCAAATGAGGCAACCTAGCCGATCGGGTCGTGATCAGACTCCGTTCAATAAAGCGGTGGTAATGTGAATGATGACGAAAAGTTTTGAAATGTCCCAACCTAGAGTTATGGAAATTATCTGAAAGCTATGTGATTCCTTTTAATTGATGATGTGGTGATTGTTTAAAGCTTTTGTTGAATCCTTATGATTTCTTTGTTCTTGTATGATAGTTCTTTCTATTGAGATGGTATTTATGATTTCTTTGTTCTTGTATGATAGTTCTTCCTATTGAGATGGTGTTTATGATATCTTTGTTCTTGTATGATAGTTCTTTCTATTGAGATGGTGTTTATGATTTCTTTGTTCTTGTATGATAGTTCTTTCTAATGAGATGGTGTTTAGTTATACATACTAGTACTATTCCATGGTACTAACGTCCCTTTTGCCAGGGGCGCTACATCTTTAAATGGAAGTAGGTGGTTCCATTGCAGTCAGTGTTGGTCGCAGCTAGTGGCGTATCCTCTTTTCAGCTGACTTGGTGAGCCCCACTTCATTTCGGGGTCCTGTATCATCTGTTCATCATGTACTTGTATTTGAGGTATAGCCGGAGCCTTGTTGCCGGCATTTACATATTTCTCTTCAGTTGTATTTAGAGGCTCCGTAGATAGGTTGTGGGTGGTGTCGGGTATTGGAATCAAAATAGACATATTGATGTTTGTCAAAGATGTATAAAACTTGTAATATCTTCAAAATTATTAACGAAGTTGCTAATGGAAATGAAATGGGAATTGTTAATGACATGTTTATAGAATTTGATTAATGGTGTACATTTCCTCTCTATTCAAAGACGAATTTGGGTACTATGAAACCTAACAGGCTTGCTCAGTCGGGTTTACTCGGTTGAGCGCCGGTCGCGCTCCTCGGTTTTTGGGGCATGACAAGTTCACAGTTGGTTTGCTAAAGACAGAAGAATCTGTATCTTTATGTTGTTGCATATATGAACTCTGCATAGCTTGCCTTCCCTTTGAGTGTGCTCTTCTCTTATGACCCAACCTTTAACAGTATGCTTGAGATGTTTCTGCTCCTCTCCTTGGTGTTCGAAATTCATACCTTTAAATTCACTTGATATGTATTCTTTATTTGGTATCAAATGTGTACTGTGTGTTCATATATTAGGAAGGAAGGTATATTTTTGTGGTAAGTAAAGCTATAGCATTTAGTTTACATTGAAAGGGCCTCATTGGAATTTAACCCTATAAGAAAAACATGTTGTTAGTGGTTAAGGTTATTTGGGAGTGGAGTTCAACTCTAGGTTGGGCTGCCCTCCTCGGCACAAGCATTGCTCTGGGCCTTGAGTCTCTTGGGAACTTTGAAGTGTCGGGGGATTCAAAGGGGGAGTCGACCTTGAGTGGAACTTCCTCCTTAGCCCTTAACTCATTGACACATTTGATTCTTTAGAGGTTTAGTGTTTAATGACAACAAAAGGTTTTCAATGTACATTATTTGCCATGTATAACTACAACATTAATATAATTTCCCATAGTATTTTGGTATTCATAGTCTTGTTCCAGTCGTTTGTTTATATACATTTCAGACATGGTTGAATATGTTGAATATATGGAGTGTGTGCCTAGTGACTTTTCTCTCTTTTCTGGGCATGCACATCATTTTGGCCTGCTGAGTTCCTAAGGAACTCAGGCCCAAGTCCCAGCCTTGTCACATTTTTCTGGAGAGTCCAGTCAGCTGTAGCCGTATTTCCCAATTGTTGAGCCTACCTTCTTGAGGCCCAACCACCAGAGTCCAGTCCTCTTTCCCTCATTTTCTTCATTATTATTTATTGCTTCCTTAATCTACTTTACTACTTCATTACTTTCACTTACCGCCTTGTCGTTTTATCTTATTTTGTTATCATATATTTAACACTCATATATTAGATCACGTATTCTACTTCATGCTTTAATATCATATGAAATATAGGCAAGCTTTAAATAAAATAGGGTTTAAAAGGAATTAGTTAGGAGTTAATGCTCATTTCGCTAGTTCTAATATGCCCGCATCATTATAATCTCATCACTTACTTTCCTTTTTGTCACGACCCAAATATAAGGGCCGTAACGGGCACCCAATACCTTACTCAATCGAGTACCAATATACATATCTTACTTATCGTACTCTCATAGGAAAATGGGCCAAACAGGCCGTCATGGGCTAACCAGAATAAACATAAGGGAATACTCATTATAGGAAGACCCAACCTGATATAAAAACTTGTACATGTGACATACGGGCCTATAAGGCTAGCATGATCATTTGTAAACTAAACATAGGCCGACAAGGCCATACAAGTATTTGTATACATGACATCTGTCTACAAGCCTCTAAGACTACATAAGTATCATAAAGGTTGGGACTGAGCCCCGCCATACCAATCAATACATATCCTAAATATACTGACCAAATAAGAAACTCCGAAGCAAATCGAGCGCACTAACATCTTCTGCTGAGCCGATAGCCTACTTAGAGGACTCTCGACCAATCTATCGGGACCAGCGGGCATAAAACGTAGCGTCCCCAAGCAAAAGGGACGTCAGTAGAAATAATGGACCGAGTATGTAAGGAATGAAAATCAGTAAATAATAGGCATGAGAGAAACATGGAGTAAAAGACTCGACATGTAGGTCAGAATAACTCAGTAAATCATGAAATACTTATTGTGTCATGCATATGCGTATGAATGTTATGTCGTGCATAGGTACATGTGTTCATAACATCATTAAGCCTCTGAGGGCATCCCATCATATCATCTCGACCACTGTGGGCAAAATCATTAACTTATATCAGCTGATCAGGTGGTGGTGCTTATATAACGTCATAACCTTTTCCCATATCACATATACATATAAGTACATATATATGCGTATATAATGCCATCTGGTCATGGTTCAATGTACATGAATGCAATGCATGAGAAGTACGTCAATAAAAAATTTTGGAGTGTCACACGACCATTAGGCCTCTAATTAATATCATAAATTAACGTACGTATTTTCTGAGACCCATGAACTGATGATAGAATAATATGACATGTGGGAATTCAAGAATATAAGCATCTCTAATACTTCTATGAATAGGGTCATTTATAAAGTTGTGCATTTGCTCGTTTCATTCGTGTCGTATAGATCATGCCAAAAAGAAATAAAAAATCGCCTTAACATACCTTAGTTGTTCCTAAGAGCTCGAGAAGTTGTAGATTAATCATTCAATCTTGGATAATTTTTTACATGAATTCCCAAAGAACTATTCATAACTAAGGTGTTGCACGCTTGTTAACTCATTCTCCATAACAAATGAAGAGAGAACGTTTATGATAGTCTTTCTATGAATGAGACCACACCAAATAAAAGGGGAACGTTATAATAGCCTTCAAGAATGAGAGCACAAGGTCATTTAAATGTTTGGCTGAAACTTTTCCTTAAAGAATTAACATAACGTTTCTATGCAAGGAAGTCTTGGTGGAAGCTCTTTCTTAAGAGATTGGAAAATGAATTTTTGGACTAGGAATGTTACATTTTATTTTTTAGGTGGGCCCCACTTAGGATGACTAGCCTTTCCCAAAGGCTCCTATCTTGGCCACCTAGATGTAATGAAGCTTATTCATTACTTGTGGCTGCCACATTGGTCTTTACTTGGTCTTATCCAAGTTTATTAATTAATTACCCACTAATTTAAATTAACTTGTTAATTCCCTCATTAACCAATAATCCATGTAATTAAGAATTATCTCAAATTACTTAAAATACTACTCACTTTTAATACAGTTTACGTACCCTACTATCGTGGTCATGGGGTACCTTGTATGGCACCAGTCCATAAATATCGGGTATTGACGCTCGGACCGTATTTTATCCCAAATTGACAACCTTCAATGAAACTCATTTTCTTTGATTCGTTTACCCTTTATCCTTCACAACACTTACTTATCGCTTGTTATAAGTAGCATAAATGCATATAACCTCAAGATAATCTCATCCCCGGGTTTACGTCGATTAACTTATGACGAACATTAACGTACGAAAACGCGAAATATAACAAAAATATGGGGTGTAACACTTTTCTTAAAGACTTTTGAAGCCCAGAATTTTGTCAAGAACAGCAGCCCTTTTTTCAGAAAGAAAAATCAGAAAAGAATCGTTGGTTTTACTAGCAAGAGGTAAATCATATTTTTATAAAAAAGTGAAATACTATCGCCTAAATGAATTTTCAAATATCGCTCCTCTTCAGATTTTAGAATCAAGGTACATTTAGGTTCACTTTATTACAAACATCTTTTAGGGTTCTATAAATATCTATTCTCTAAGTTAATTATTTTCATAACTTAACCTCTTTTTTACAAGCCTTATAAAATATGGACTACTTTCAGAACTCTTTTAACCTATCTCTGGACTCTTATAATTTCACATCCCTCTCAAGTCTTATATCTCTTTTAGATACCCTCCCTTAGATATATATAGTAAGTCGTGCTTTTAATAGTAATTAGTCATAGTGTAAATAATTGATCCCTTAAAATTAGTCTAAGTCCTATGGAGCTACCTCAGGTAGATTTTAAGGGGTGCCTAAAAACTTCCCCATAGAAGAATGAGAACCCTTACCCATAATCTCACTGGTTAGCAAACCAGTAAAAAATGTAACTTAGTAATCAAATAGGTACCCCTAGTATACCTTTAAATATTAGGTGGCGACTCTCTTCATCAACAATAGAGAAACCACAAGTTCAGTCTTGCTTTGACTAGTGCAAAATAGGGTGCAACAAACATCATCCAATGGAGAGTGCTGGATCAAGAAAAGCTGGTGGAAGCATCATTCCGACAACACAACTTTTAGTTGGATTCAAATTGACAAGTGTGACAACCCGAGGAGAGATTTTTCTACCTACAAACGCCGAAGGATCAATCAAAACCACTCTATTCAAATTGGTAGATGGCGATATGGGTTACAATGTAATCCTCGGAAGGTCGTGGATACACGAGATGAAAGCTCTGCCCTTAACGTATCATCAACTGTCGAAAATTCCAACCCAGGAAGGAATCAAATCAGATAAGAGGAGATCAACCAGCTGCAAGGGAAATGAACGCAGTAACTGTTTCCAAAAGCAAGGGGAAGGAGTTCACCAAATTGCAATTACAGGAACTGGTACCTTCTCCCTTTTCGAATGAAGATGATAAAGGCGAGGAGTCGTCAGAATCCTACCAGGTGCCGAGATATTTTTGGGTACCGGAGGAGACGGATGCAACCAAGTCCACTGTAGAGGAACTCGAGCAAGTGTCCCTATTCGAAGAGTTTTTGGAAAGAAAGTTTCACTGGGGCACAAGACTCGATACTTTGAACTCGGGTTTGAATTTATAAATTTTCTTAAAATTAACGCAGATTGCTTTGCGTGGTCGCACTCGAATATGACAGGTATCCCCTTAGAAGTATTCGAGTACAAGCTAAGCCCGGATCCAAACTTCCCACCGATAAGGGAAAAGAAACGCCTGATAGAAGAGGTCAGGAATAAGTTTGTGAAAGAGGAGATAACTCGATTATTCAATATTGGTTCCATCAAAGAGGTAAAATATCCAGAATGGTTAGCCAATATAGTTGTAGTACAAAAAAAGATTAACAAGTTTGGAATGTGAGTAGATTATAAGGATTTAAATAAGATGTACCTTAAAGACTCATTTCTATTGCCAAATATTAATCAAATGATTGATGCTATGGCCGAACAAGAGTTAATGAGTTTCCTTGATGCTTAATCTGGGTAAAATCAAATCAAGATGAACCCGGAGGATCAGGAAAAAACTTCTTTCAAAATAAACTTTGGCACTTATTGTTTGCCATTTAGGCTTAAGAACGCCAGAGCCACTTATTAGAGGCTCGTTAATAAAATGTTTGAAAAGAAGATAGGCAAAACAATGGAGGTGTACATTGATGACATGTTATTCAAGTCTTTGAATGCAGGAGATCATTTGAAACACCTCCAAGAAACTTTCGATATCTTGAGGAAGCATAACACGAAACTCAACCCGAAAAAATTGTGCGTTCGGGGTTGGTTTTGGAAAATTCTTGGGGTTCCTCGTCTTGTAAAGAAGGATAGAGGTAAATCCTCATAAACTCAAAGCTATCGATGACATTCCGGACCAGTTGACAAATGTAAAGGAGATACAAAGGCTGACAGGAAGACTGGCGGCTCTAAGTAAATTCATCTCGAGATCCTCTAAAAAGTGCCATCACTTCTTTTCACTTCTGAAAAAGAAGAAAAATATTAAATGGACTCCGGAATGCCAACAGGCCTTGAAAGACTTAAAAAGGTACCTATCAAGCCCCCCATTACTATCAAAATCGGGGGAAGGTGAGTAGTTGCTAATATATCTAACAGTCTCGGAAATAGCGGTAAGTGGCGTTTTAGTCCGAGAGGAAGAAGGTACACAATTTTCTGTTTATTATGTTAGTAAAATATTATCGGGAGCGGAGACTCGCTACACGCACCTTGAAGAGCTGGCCTTAGCTCTCGTAGTCGCCTCTCAAAAGCTTAGGCCTTATTTTCAGTGCCATCTAATAGCCCTTGTGACAACCTTTCCCTTAAGAAATGTCCTTCACAAGCCTGAGTTGTCAGGCCGTTTGGCTTAATGGACAGTCAAATTTAGTGAGCTTGACATTGAGTATAAACCCAGGACTGCGATAAAGGTACAAGTTTTGGCCGACTTTGTGACTGATTTTAGTCCCTAAATAATTTCCTTGGCTGCTAAGGAAGCAGTGCTGGTGTCAGAAACAACATCAGGAGTCTGGACCTTGTTTACGGATAGAGCTTCCAAAGTAAAAGTGCCTGGTGTCAAGATAGTCCTAGTCACGCCCTCGGCAGAAACCTAGAGGCATGCCGTTAAGGTTGTTCCATTAACTTATAATGTAGCCAAGTATAAGGCTCTGGTTGCAGGACTTGAACTAGCTCGAGGACTCAGCTCTGAGGTAATCCAGGTAAAGTGTGATTTCCAACTGGTACTAAACCAAGTATATGGAATTTTTGACACGAAGAAAGAGCACATGCAATAGTATGTGAACAAGGTTCTGTCATTAGTCGCACGATTTAGAGAATGGTCGATCATACATATTCCGAGGGAAGAAAATGTGAAAGCAGATGCACTACCCAATTTGGGGTCATCTATGGAGATGAAATGATCTGACTTTGGTACAGTCGTTCAACTTCTACATTCAGTATTGGATTTGGATGGTTACTGCGAAGTCAATTCAACTAACTTAGTCTGGGGCTAGAGGAATGAGTTCGTCGAATATCTTGAGCATGGGCAAATTACCTGAAGACTCGAAGGCGTCCCATGAACTACGAACAAAAGCAGCTCGCTACTGCCTCTTGGATGGGCAATTATATAGAAGATCATACCAAGGACCATTGGCCTTGTAACACCCCCAAAGTTTTAACTAATATTTGCATTCTCAATTGAGCATCTTAGTGTGATGGCATGACGTACATATTGGGTGAAAAATAGATGTTTGGAAAACTCTCTTCGATTGATAGTATACGCTTTCTTGACACTTCAATCTTGAACATTATTATTGATATTTGAAAACACTTCAAGGTTTGACATTCTATACTTTGATATATTTTCTTACTTGCGTTAAAATTTATGTTTCATTTGAGCTACCTATGACTAAAAAGGGGGATTGGAGAAATTAATGACTCTAAGCCTAATTTGTATACACCACTAAGCTTTATGCTTATCGATAGTTGTTTTCTATCGTAGGTAATGTGTGAGAGGAGATTTGAAGAAGGCTTTTTTTAGTAGACTTTCAGGAGCTTTTGTGAAGATCACATTTTCATATGCACCTAGGTTTCGTATAGTTTTGGGACTTGTACATGATCTATATGTCACACTTATGTATGTTATTTTGGAGGCTTGTTGGATCTCAAGACCAAAATCTTGTAACATGTAATTTGGTGACATTCTTTGCTGTTTTAGGGTGTGTTATAGCCTATTTAGCCAAGCTGCAAAAATCAGCTTATTTTGAGAAGTGCTTTTTTCCAAAAGCGCTTTTTTCAAAAGTACTTATGGTGAGAAGCAGTTTATGTTTGGCTAATTTATTTGAAAAGCACTTCTGAGCAGCAATTAGTGTTTGGCCAAGCTTTTAAAAACTACTTCTAAGTGTATTTTTCTCTAAAGTACTTTTCAAAAATATACTTTTGGAGAGAAGCTACTTTTTTCTTCTTCTCCAAAACTGCTTCTACTTTTACTCAAAAGAACTTTTTTTCCTCTAAAAGCTTGGACAAACACTGAACTTGGAAAAAAGGACTTTTTTTTCAAAAGAAAGTGTTTTTCACTTGGAGAAGCTTGGCCAAACAGGCTATTAATAGTTAAAGCTTGTAATATGTTGAATTTGTACTTTCTCTTGTAAAAATGTACAAAGGAGAAGACTAGTTTTTCTATTATACTCGCTAGTTTCATGTACAATATCAACATGCAGTGATGTTGAACGAAGAGTATAATTTTGTTAGAAAGTTGCTTTAACGTGTTGATTATTCGAGAAGGGTTGTATCACTTTATCTTGATATTTTGATATAGTATTTCATTTAAGAAATTTTACGAAGTGTTTTTTCAAAAACAAAAATTGCACCTTGAAACCCTTTTTGCATGGGTCTATTTGCACTACTAAATTATTATGAATGTCTTTCAGATTAATATTTTCTGAATATTGTAAGTAGTAAGTTAGATTTGTTTTGTAAGTAGCACCCTCCCAAAGGGGTTGCTACAAGTTTTGGTATCAGAGCTTTAGGTTTATGATTCTAGGACTATCGTTGTGACTTGTTAGTGTACTTGTTTCTTTTTAACATGTATTGTTGTGTGTATTGTGCATATGCATCATGTACATGTCCCTAATGCAATGTGATCTCCCTTATGTAGGAATTAAGTTATGGCCTCTTCTTCTAATAGACCTATGGAAGCCACTCATGAGGGTTCAGATAATTCTTATGCCCAACCTCACTTACAGGAAGGGGTTGGAGAACATTTTTCTTATTTAGGTTATCCTTGTACTAGTGGATCGGAAGTGGGAATAATCAGATGGAAGAGTTGGGCCACATTCTCATATGAGTCATAGTGCTCCTGTTGTTGATCCTCCTTTTCAGCAAATGGCTAATTTTGGCTGGAACAATGTCCCACCATAATGAAGTGAACTTTGAGAAAATGAGAAAAATGGGTGGTGTTGAGTTTGAAGGCATTGTTCATCCTACTGATGTCGTACAATGGCTGGAGCACATAGAGAGAGTATTTGAACAATTAGAGTGTTCGGAAGCTGCATAGTTTAAGTATGCCATCTCACTGTTACAAAGGGATGCTTATGACTAGTGGGTAAGTATACCAAATGCCAAAGCAAAACTTGCGGTGCTTACATGGGATGATTTTGTCAAAGAATTCCGCATGAAGTATGTTCCGCCAGCTTATCATGATGCGTAGAAAAAGGAGTTTCTTGATTTAAAGCAAAGGGGTATGTCTATTGCTGAATATCATCAAAAGTTTCTCAGGCTTTCTCATTATGCTGGAGGTATTATTGATGATGAAAAAGATAAGTGCAGGCCATTCGAAGATGGTTTGAATGATTTTATCCGAAAGTCTGTAGTGGGCTTGCAGCATGAAATTTTTTCTAAACTAGTTACAGCTGCTCTTACCTGGAAAGAATTGACAAGGAACAAGCTAGTAGATATGAAAATATGTTCAGAAAAGCTAATTCAGATTATGGCGGTCCCTCCAAAAGGGGGAAGTTTGATAATTCCAAGACTGGTGGTTTTCACAGGTCAGCTCAGCATAAGCAAAGTAGATCAAATTTTTCTAGTCTAGCACTCCAAGCTATGGAGAAGGCAAGACTCGTATACCCACCTGTGCAGAGTGTGGAAAGAATCACTTTGGTACTTACAGGAAATCTTCTGGTGCTTGTTTTCATTGTGGGAGCTTCGATCACAAAGTGAAGGATTGTCCTAATCCTAACCCAATTTCTTCTCTACGTACTGAAGGTTCAGTTCCGAAACCTACGGTCGCTCCTTCTCAAGGGAATAGAGGTGCAAGATCTAGAAACACCTAAACCGCAGATGCAGGTGGATCTAATCAAGCTAGTGGGTCAAGAGCTACAACACGAGCTTATGCTATCAGACAGAGGGATGACCAAGATGGGGCAGATGTGGTTGTTGGTAAATTTCACTTATTTGGCTTATATGTTGTTACACTATTTGATCCTGGTTCTACACATTCCTATGTTTGCTCATCACTTGTTTTTCCTGAAAATGTAAAATCTGTGAGACTTGATTGTGGTGTGCTTGTCAAAAGTCCTTTGAGTCATCAGGTTGTTTGTAATCAGATCTATCGAGGTTGTCCCTTCGAGATTCAAGATCTAGTCTTCCCTGCTGATATGATTGTGATGCCTTTCCAAGACTATGATGTCATCATTTGTATGGACTTGCTTCAAAATACCATGTAGTACTTGATTGTATATCAAAGCGTGTGACCTTTAAAGCTCCTACATTTTCACACATAGTTATTCAAGGTGAAATATCATTAACATCTAATATATCTTTGCGGTTGTGGCAAGAAAGATGATTAGTCAGGGTTGTAAAGCTTATCTTTCTCATATAGTTGATGCACACCTTGAAAGTTCAAGCCTTAAATATATACCAGTTGTATGTGAATTTTCTGGTGTTTTCCTTGAAAATCTTCCTGGGTTGCCCACGGAAAGGGAAGTTGAATTTCCTATAGAGGTTATTCCTAGAACTATTCCTATTTCTATAACTCCTTACCGAATGGCTCCAGCAGAATTGAAGGAGTTGAAAATTCAAATGCAAGCACTTCTTAAGAATGGTTTTATTCGCCCAAATATTTCTCATTGGGGAGCTCCTGTTTTATTTGTGAAAAAAAGATGGCTCTCTTCGGGTTTGTATTGATTACTGGCAGATGAATAAGGTAACAATTAAGAATAGATATCCATTGCCTTGGATCGATGATTATTTGACTAGCTAAAGGGTGCTCAGTTTTATTCAAAAATTGACTTGAGGTCTGGGTATTACCAAGTGCGAGTAAGTGAGCAAGATGTTCCTAAAACTGCTTTTAGGACTCGGTATGGTCAGTATGAATTTTCGGTGATGCCATTTGGGTTGACAAATGCTCCTGCAGTGTTCATGGATCTAATGAATCGTGTTTTCAAGCCTTATCTTGATCAGTTTGTGGTGGTATTTATTGATGACATTTTAATATATTCCAAGAATGGAGAAGATCATGATAAACATCTCCGGATTGTTTTGCGAATTTTGGAGGAGAAAAAGCTCTATGCCAAGCTTTCCAAATGTGAATTTTGGCTAGTGAAGTGGCTTTTCTAGGGCATGTTGTGTCAGCTGAAGGTGTGAAAGTTGAGCCTAGTAAGATTCAAGCTATTGTTGAATGGAAACCGCCCAAAAATTCAACTGAAATAAGAAGTTTCTTGGGTTTAGCGGGATCCTATAGAAGGTCTGTCAAAGGCTACTCCATTATAGCCTCTCCTTTGACTAAACTTCTGAGGAAGAACGTCAAGTTCGTGTGGGATGAAAAATGCCAAGAGAGCTTTGAAAAGGTCAAATCTTTATTGATTATAGCCCATATACTTACTCTACCAACTGAAGGGAAAGAGTATGTGATATATAGTGATGTTTCTCATCATGGTTTGGGTTGTGTTTTGATGCAAGAAGGAAAAGTGGTTGCATACGCCTCTTGAAAATTGAAATCACATGAGTTGAGTTATCCTACTCACGACCTTGAGCTTGCTGCCATAGTGTTTGCTTTGAAAATTTGGAGACATTACTTGTATGGAGAAAAGTGTCATATATTCACGGATCATAAGAGTTTGAAGTACTTGGGTACACAAAAAAAGTTAAAGACAGCATAGATGGCTTGAGCTTATCAAAGATTATGACTGCATAATTGACTATCATCCGGGTAAAGCCAATATTGTTGCCGATGCTCTAAGTCGCAAATATTTTACCGATTTATCTCTAAGTCATTTGACGTTGTTTCTTGAATTGAGAGCCATGAATGATTGTCTTGCATTTAAAGCTGATGGTTCTATAGTTGCTAGTTTGCAAGTCAAGACAGTTCTATTTGAACAGATAAAAGAAGCACAAAAATTGGATGAGAAGCTTGTGAAACTGATCAAAGAAGTTCAAAATGGAGAAAAGCTTGAATTTAAATTGAGGGAGGATGGTGTCCTATCTTACCAAAATAGGTTATGTGTTCCTAAAGATGATAAATTGAGGAAAGAAATTCTAAATGAAGAACATACTTTACCATATGCAATGCATCCTGGAGGCACTAAAATGTACCAAACCATCAAAGAAAACTACTGGTGGAATGGTATGAAGAAAGAGACTGCAGAGTTTATATCTAAATGCTTGATTTATCAACAAATAAAGGCCGAGCATCAATTTCCGGCTGGTTTGCTAAAACCCTTGTCCATACCAAAATGGACTTCGATTCTGGGCTTCCACGCACTCAAAGAAATCATGATGCAATTTGGGTTATAGTTGACAGACTAACCAAGAGTGCTCATTTATTGGCAATCAGAATGTACTACACACTTGAACATTTAGCAGAATTATACGTTAATGAGATTGTGAGGCTACATGGGGTTCCCGTTTCTGACCGAGACCCGAGGTTTACCTCAAGATTTTGGACTAGTTTGCAAGAAGCTTTGGGCACCAAATATAACTTTAGTACTTCTTTTCATCCTCAGACAGACGGCCAGTCTGAGAGGGTAATACAAATCTTGGAGGTTATGCTTCGAGCCTGCATTATTGAGTTTGAGGGTAGTTGGGATAAACACTTAGCCCTGAGAGAATTTGCTTACAATAATAGCTACCAATCAAGTATAGGCATGCCTCCTTATGAAGTTTTACATGGGAGAAAATGTAGAACGCCTCTTTGTTGGAACGAGGTTGGTGAAAGGAAATTGGTGGGTCGTAAGATTGTGCAACAAACTGAAGATAAGGCAAAAATCTTCAAGGATCGCTTAAAAATTGCTTCAGATAGACAAAAGTCTTATGCTGTCTTAAGAGGCATGAGATTGAGTATCAAGCGGGCGAAAAGGTATTCTAAAAGGTTTGACCATGGAAGAAGTATACGAGGTTTGGCCAAAAAGATAAACTTAGTCCTCGATTTATTGGACCTTATGAAGTGCTTGAGAGAGTTGGTCCAGTTGCTTATAAACTAGCCCTTCTGCCTAAGTTAGACAAGTCCACAACGTCTTCCATGTTTCTATGCTTCAAAGATACCGCTCAGATCCATCTCATGTTCTTCCTATTGAATCTATTCAGGTCAATCCTGATTTGACCTATGAAGAAAAATCTATCAAAATCTTAACGCGTGAGTTATAGGAGCTTAGAAATAAGAGAATCCCCTAAGTGAAAGTCCTTTGGAGAAATAATTCTAGCGAAGAAGCTACCTGGGAGCGAGAAGAGGATATGCGAGTTCGATCCATATTTGTTTCGGGACTAGTATAAGGTAAATTTCGGGACGAAATTTATTAAAGGGGGAGAGAGTTGTAACACCCCAACGTTTTGACTAATATTTACATTCTCGATTGAGCAACTTAATAAGGAGGAAAGATTTTACTTTGCACTTCCTAAATGTGAACTTGACAATATATGAAAATTGCTTACTTTAGGGTGTGTTAATATTAATTAAGAAGTTCCATGGTGTTGCTATGTGTAACACTTAATATCATTATGATAAATTATTATGAAATACATTAGATATTTAAGGATTTGGGCTGCCACCCTTTTTGTATTTATCCAAAGAAGAAAAGTTTGGGCAGCCACCTTTTGTTCGTCCTTATCCAATGTGAGATATCCTTAAGGACCTCCTCTCATATTTCATTTCATCATGCCAAAGAAAATACCTACCCTCTCTCGTTCTTATCACATGAAATACTACATGATAACCATAAGATATGTTCACTAAACCAACCAGCCAAACTAGTTCTTGATGAAGTTCAAGTTGCTACTCTCTTTTGTGGTAAGATACTAAACCCGTTTTTACACTAGACAGTTATTAGTGTTTTCTTCGTATCTTCTTGTATAGAGATCGGTTTTAAGTTATCCAAGCTTTGCTAGAAATTTATATTATATCTCACTCTTATTTAGGGACCAAACTTAGTTTTGCTTTTATTTACCCGAAAAGGGATCATAAAGTATAGGGCAGGTACTGCCCAGATTTTCTGTCTTACAAACTCTCCCTGTACTACTGTTAGTATTTTTAGCATAACTTTTTGCAAAAACTGTTATTGGGGTGATTCAAGATTTCCTCAGTCCCTAAGACATATGTCTACGACTTTAGTGAAGACTACACAGTCTAGTTTGTCCGTTTAAATCTTCCAAATTGGGCCACAACACAAGACATGGGTACTATCCAGAATTTCTGTTTCAAATATTTTTGGTTATTTTCACCAATATCATATTTAGTTTGACATGTTAAATCACTGAACTTATATAGATATTCGATTATGTATTTAAGGTATATATACCCTTGTAAAGTCTAAGGGGAAGTGTTCGAGGAAGTCGACGGATTTGGTTAGTCTATGGCATAGACGATTCGAACGTCCTTAAGTTGTGGTTGAACTATTTTGTAGTAAAACACCAAGGTTTGTGTATAAACTTGAAGTTGTACTCTTTTTACTTGATGGAATGTATTGAAATAACTTGAGCTTTGGTTTCCCTTGCTTCAATTTATATCGTTGTATTCGTGTTATATCAAGTATTGCAAGATATTCGCTAACTCGCGCACTTGTACGGATTGCTTGATCATTTTGCATTATTGTTGGGGCTTTGTCCTTCTTGTGGCAGTGACTTTGTCACTCATCTCGGCATGCCTCTTGATTCAGATCTATTTCCATCTTGACTTTGGATTTGTGGTTCATCTTAAATTATGGAACTTGTCTGTGTTAAGTATGAACTAGAAAGCCATTTTTAATATGGTTCTTGATTCTCTTGACTATTCGGTTTTGACCCTACTTGATTGGGGCTTCGGTCCATCTTTATATCTTCTTATGCTTAGTGTGAAAGCATGACGTACATATTGGGTGAAAAATAGATATTTGGCAAACTCTCTTTGATTGATAGTATACGCTTTCTTTACACTTCAATCTTGAACATTGTTATTGATATTCGTAACACTTCAAGGTTTGATATTCGATACTTTGATATATTTGCTTACTTGCTTTAAATTTATGTTTCATTTGAGCTACCTATGACTAGAAAGGGCAATTGGAGAATTTAATGACTCCAAGCCTAATGTTTATACACCACTAAGCTTTATGCTTAGCGATAGTTGTTTTCTATCGTAGGTAATGTGCGAGAAGAGATTTTAAGAAGGTCTTTGGAGTAGACTTTTCGGGATCTTTTGCAGAGATCACATTTGCATATGCACCTAGGTTTTGTATTGTTTTGGGACTTGTTCATGATCTATATGTCACACTTATGTATGTTATTTTAGAGGCTTGTTGGATCCCAAGACCAAAATCTTGTAACATGTAATTTTGTGACTTGTTTTGTTATTTTAGGGTGTGTTAATAGTTCAAGGCTTGTAATATTCTGAATTTACACTTTGTCTTGTAAAAATGTACAAAGGAGAAGACTAGTTTTCTTATTATACTCGCTAGTTTGAAATTCATGTACAATATGAACATGCAGTGATGTTGAATGAAAAGTATAATTTTGTTAGGAAGTTGCTTTAATTTGTTGATTATTTGAGAAGGGATGTATCACTTTATCTTGATATTTTGACATCGTACTTCATATAAGAAATTTTACGAAGTGTATTTTCAAAAACAAAAATATTGCACCTTGAAACCCTTTTTGCATGGGCCTATTTTCGCTACAAATTATTATGAAGGTCTTTTTAGATTAATATCTTCTGAATGTTCTTAGTAGTAAGTTAGATTTGTTTCGTAAGTAGCACCCTCCCAAAGGGGTTGGTACAGGTCTGTTGTCTTGGGGCCTCTGAGGCGAACTATGTGATGAGAGAAGTCCACGAAGGAATTTGCGTGAACCATTCCAGTGCAGATTCGTTAGTTCTAAAGCTGGTTAGGGCAGGTTACTATTAGCCCCGGATGGAGTAGGATGCAAAGTCATTTGTTCAAAAGTGCGACAAATGTCAAATTCATGCACAGTGGTACATCAACTAGCAGAACTCTTGCATTCGGTATTATCCCATGTCCATTCATGAAATGGGAAATGAACATAGTCGTTCCTCTACCACCGGGCCCCAGAAAGGTAAGATTTCTTTTGATTGTAACTGATTACTTCACTAAATGGGTTGAAGCAGGTCCTTACCAGAAGATCGATGAGCGCGAAGTGGTTGACTTCATATGAGACCACATAATTTGCTAATTCGAAATACCGAAGGAGATTGCTTGTGACAACGAGCTGCAATTCATAGGCTCAAATGTCACAAATTTTTGGAAGATTTGAAGATCAAGAGGATTACATCTTCACCATACCATCCAAGTGCTAACAGACAAGAGGAATCAACAAATAAGGTGATTATCCAGAACCTAAAAAAGATGCTAGAAGCTGCTAAAGAAAAATGGCCCGAAGAGCTACCGGGTGTACTCTAGGCATACCGGACAACGGCGAAGTCGAGCACGGGAGAAACACCTTTCTCTCCTGTATATAGCACGGAATCTCTGATATTTGTGGAAGTAGGAGAACCAACTTTAAGGTTTTCCTGATCAAACAAAGAAGCAAACAATGAAGCGCTGCTGGTGAGGCTCGACTTGCTAGATGAACACAGGGACTTGGCGTACGTAAGCATGGTGGCTCAAAAGCAAATGATGGAAAGATACTATAAACGGAGGGAAAATCTCCGCTACTTCAAATTAGGAGACTTGGTTTTAAGAAAGGTGACTCAAAGCACTCGGGAAGTCAACGCCGGGAAGCTGGGAACAACAGGGGAAGGTCCTTACCGAGTTTCAGCTATCACCGGTAAAGGGTCTTATGAGTTGGAGAATCAAGATAGAGTCAAGTTGCCCAGCAATTGGAACGTGACTCACCTCAAAAGATATTATTGTTGACGGATGCTACCAATACTGAAAGTATGTTCTGACTCTTTTTTCCTTAGACCAGTTTTTATCCCATCAGATTTTTCTAGCAAGATTTTTAACGAGGCAGCAGCAGAAAGCTTACTATGAAAGGAGCCTCATCGGCAAAAGAAAGACCTTTAGATATCAAGGTACTAAAATTTTCACATCGATGGCAAAATACTATGTGTATGGTTAAATAATCTTTGGTTCGATGGAAAGATTTAGCTTCCATCACTAGAAAAGGATTATTTAACCATTCACAAGTCATTTCTACCGGTGAAGCAAGACTTCCAGTGTTCGAATTCGCATGCTTCGCATTTGAACACTAGGGGAGGAATAATATCTGATACGGCACCAGGAGTGCCACGAAAACCGGGAATACGAGAACCTGGATCAATGTCTCATTAGGACCCAAGACTGCATGATCAGCACCACATAAATAAGTTGTACGAGTTAGCCAATGTCTCATTTGGCGGTTTTTAGTTTGGCAAATGAATGTTTATGTACTTTTAAAGATAGAAGGAATAAAATAAAGTCCTTTTATTTTTATCTTATTTCTTGTCAAAATGATGAGTTTTTTATCATTTGAAAGTTAACAAAAACTTCAAATGCTTGTGCCGGAATGAAGAGGAGACGTCCTCTTCCAGAGCACCGTAAACATAAGAAGGCCCTTTCTTATGAAACCCTCATAGTAAAGGGTTGATTCCGAATGAATTTATGCCCGGAATCAAAATCTATCGGATGAAAATATACCCGAAGCTTTAATCAAGTCAACGCAAAAGGAATATATTTTGCACAACACTTGAGCAAAAAAATTATTTTATCAAAGTAGCAAACTCGGTGAAAAGTTTGGCACAATTACAAAATACAAAAAAAAATTATGGATCATTGCCGCCGGAACCCAAGAGAAGAAAGGGATCTACATTTCCCTCGGTAAAGGAAAGCGGACCACTACCGGTTCGGGACCTTCATCTTCATCTTCTTCAAACTCCCTTTCGGTTCCCGAGTACTCGGAACCAGTACTCGAAGAGTCAGTCGCAGTGGGCCGCACAAGAAGATTTTGGCGAGTAGATAACACCAGCTCCCGAACTTGGGAAATGCAATCGTCTATATTGGCAATACCCGCTTTGGCCTCCTCCAAAGTTTTCCTCTTCATATGATATATGACATATGTTTTCTGAAAAATGAGGGAATCCCCTTGTCTTGGAGTTTGGCTTGAAACTTATAAACCCTTGCTTGGAGCTCTTCCCTTTCAGATATCATGGTACTAAGGCAAGAGTCGAGCTCAACATTCGTAGTTGAGTGGATCTGGTTCTCGTCCATGCCCTCTAAAGCCTCTCTTCTGTTCGGGCCCTCTTCACCTCGGCAACACTAGCCTCCTCGGTTTTGGAGCTTAAGCTTTCCCTCAAATTATTTATTTTCTCCTCGAAGACAGACTCGCGCTTGGCAGGAGCAGGCACAAGCGTCACGGAGCTCGGCCCACTAAGCCTTAACCTCTTGAAATTGCTCGAGTAATTGCGTGGCTTCTTGGCTGTGGCCCATTTTATATTGCTTGCTCTGCTGCAACCGGGCCTCAAGCTCGCCCATCTCAAAAGCTTTTGCCTCAAACACTGAGAGACGTGCAACAAGTTTGTTTCTTTCGACCAATAATTAATCCCGCTCAAAAGCGAGTCCTTGCTTATAAAGGATCAATCTCTGCAGGCCTTCAAAAGCAAGAAAGTTGGGCTGCAAAAAATAATATCAAAGTTAAGATTCCCATCGCGGCAGGTAAATGAAAAAGAAGATATAAGAAAATAAGTACGGTACCTGCCTCGTGTTGTGCATGACATTATTAATCAAGTACTCCCCGGAAAGGGAATGCATTTTCTTCCAATCTTTCTCCGAGCATACAGATTCAGATAGTTCGCAAGCTCCACCGGCTTGGAACAAAGATGGAACTCTTTCGAAACCGGAAGAGTACACTTCTCCTCCCTCGAGGATCTGGGAGGGAGTTGAGTAATTGCGACCCAAATTCCCGTGGATGGGAGAATAGGGAGGCGAAGCATTCCTTTCTTCGCCGTCTGCCGCCGGTGGAGGAGATGTGGTTGCTGTAGGTGGTGAAAGAGCAGCTGGTGTCACTGGGTGAAAGCTTGTTGGTGTAGAAAGTAGAGAGGCACCTGCGGCAAGAGCAGTGTTGGTTATTATTTGTTCAATGAATGGGGGAAAAAGAGGCCCAGGGTTCGAACTCCTTGAACTAGAGACAACGATGAGGACAGGAAAACGAGAATTGGCATTATCTACCAGGTCCATCTCACCCCAACGTGCTTGAGTTTCTTCTGTGGTTTGGTTTTGAAGTTCTCCTGGTTTAGCATCCAGTTGAGCTGATGAAGATCTTTTACTCCTTTCAAGGGAAGTCTCTCCATCACTAGCTTCCCCTATATCATCGAGGACTAGGGGTGTTCATAAAAATCCGAAAAACCGAACCAAACCGAAGACCAAACCAAACAGACCAAAAAAACCGATACTTTTTGGTTTGGTTTGGTTTTGGTTTTGAATTTTAAAAACCGATCAAATTTGGTTTGGTTTTGGTTTCAATCAGAAAAAAATCGAACCAAACCGACTATAGGAGTAGCTATTTCAAATTCATTATTACACCTATATATATGTATATTTTTATATAAAGTTTCAAATATTTAATGGTAAATGTTAATAGTTTGCACTTTTAGTATAGTTCTTTACCTTTACATTCTAGTTTGATTGGTAGTTTCTTTTGTTAAGTGTAAGAATCCATTTCTTGTAAAAATAATATATTTTTAATTGAGTCCTTAAATTATTCATCACTATTTGATTCAATTATCATCAATATATCTTGGTAAATAATAGATTTCTCAAAGGGCAATTGATTTGATAGTGTTACGTTGAAAATGTGGTCTCAGGAATATGTGTTTGGTAGTGTATGTCTTATATTTAAGAAAAAACCGACAAATAACCGAAAAAACCGACATAAACCGAATCGATAAAAAACCGACTTAATTGGTTTGGTTTGGTTCTAATATTTGAAAAACCGACTTACATGGTTTGTTTTCTTTTTAGGGAAAAATCGATCCAAACCGAACCATGAACACCCCTATCGAGGACTATTGTGACTGTGGCCGTCTCGGTCGAGGTTGTATTTATCTTTTTCTTTTGAGTCCAAGCCGAGGAAGAGCATCGTCTTTTTGGTTGCTTGTTCTTGAGCCGCAAGCTCTGCTTCGGGCAAGGGCATCTCGCAACACCCTTCTAGCCTCCTCGGGGACCTCTAAAATATCAATCTCGGGGCAAACGATAAAGCACTGCGGAAGTCCTGTATCAAGCAAAAAATGGAGTAGCAATTTTTTCATGAAATTGCCTATGTTCGTACAAGGATAAAAGGAAGAAGGACTCGATTTACCATGATTCTTGGCGTTCCACACGCATTTGAGGGCCATCTCCTTCCACCAGTGGAATTCTGGTGTCATGATTTCCAGAATTTTCTAAACCCACTAGTCGAGGCCTTGAACCCGTGGTGGTTTGGGTAGCTGAAACAAAAGAAATAGGAAGATCAGCAACAACGGAAAACAAATTTTTCACGAAAGAAGGAAATGAATAAGCAAAAACTTACCCAAGCGATTCCACGACTCAGTAAAGAAGGAGTTGGGCCGGGATAATGTCCCTGGTAGCAACGATGACGAGTCACTCCATCCACCCACGATCATTGTCATCATCCACGCTAGTTAGAAGAGCATGGTAGCCACATTCCACAGAAAACTTTGGGAGAGTAAAGATTCATCACGTGTGCAAGGGTTAGGGTTTCCTCGGTCTCCGTGCATAGTTGGCGGAGGCAAGTCATCATTCATCATATAGATGGGCCTACTTGTGCCAAGCAGATTCGGTACCGGTGGAAAAGCTCCAAAATTATGGGTCGAGCCCTTCATTCCACCCCAAGGAGAATGGACCCAAGGCCAAGGTAAATGTATAGACATACGTAAAACCCTCCTTGGTGAAGGTAACCTGCTCTATCATATTTGGGGTGAGTATTTCAAGACCGGGGCAGTTACAATCCTCCGTCACAGTTGGGATACTAGAAGGGCGAATGGATAATGGATACATACTAACAGGCAAAGTCCATGAAGATGCAGAAGTGGCCTTCTCCTTAAAGTCGTTAGCAGTGCTGAGATGTTGTGGTATGATGGTACTTACAGTGGGAGATTTAGAATCGGCATTGATTTCTTTATCTTTGTTTTTCTTTGGGCCTCCACCGAAGAGAAGACTAGAGTTTCCAAGGGGTGCAGTGCAGGAAGCCATGGTAATAAAGGGTCGGTAAAGCTTTTGCTAAGAGAGTTGAAAAAGGTTGGAAAATTTTCTAAGCAGATACAAAGAGTAAGAAAGGTGTATGAAAATATTAGATTTAAAGAAGTAAAAATAATGAGTATAAGGGGAGTTATAGATGGCAAAAATCGTAGTCATTATTAACTTGAAAACCAGCAAAAATATTTGCTGAATGGTGGGGCAACATGTGTTCGGGATATTAAATGTGAGAAGACGTGCGTCCTTTCAAGCGTTAGAGATTGTTCAAAAAATTTCCCTCCAAGAAAGGGATCTTCACCAACTTCCCGGTAACACTAAGGTATGACACCGGAAAGTAGGGGAACTATCTGTATGGGGTAAAATTTGTTTATAACAAATGATCGAATAGTAACATGACACGTGGAACTGAAGATAGGCAAACTGCAAGCAAAGTAACGACCAATAGTGGATATAACAAATGCAACCGACATGAGGTAAATCCCGAAGGGAGCATAGTCGACGGGAGAAGATCAAGGGTTTTCCATCGGATAGCATTCAATAAGGAAAAATTCTCTAACACTAAATGAGCGGTCGTTGTAGAGAATATTTGCATTCAAGACCTACCGTTACATATTCATCAATGACTCTTTTATAAATTCGATACTTTATTATGATATGGCATGTGTTGTACATGAGACTTAGTTAGTGAGTTAGTTAGATAGAGGGTGGTTAAAGTTGTTAATTGCAAGTTAAGGGTAGATTAGTCATTATCTTCTTTATTCTTTATTACACTCTTGTATATATCAATTGTTACAAAGGAATCGAATCATAGACTTGCTCCTTCTCAATCACAGCTTTCCTTTCTAGAATGTTCCACCATTGAAGACCTCGAGCACTTCTCATATTTTAGCATGGTATCAAAGCAGTGTGCCTAGATCGCACTGCATTAATCTCTGATTTATGATTCTTCTGCTTCTCAATTAATTGAAACTCAATTGCAACTTGCTAAAATCGTCAATGTCAGATACCAATTCATCAATGTTGGAAATCATGTGAATCGATCACAATAATCCTCCATACGTTGGGCCTTCAGACACTCCTAGCTCAATTGTAGTTCCTGTTAAGCTCGCAGGCTCAGAGAATTATGAGTTATAGAGTAGATCGATGCGAATTGCACTTTTGGGGAAGAAGAAATTAGGTTTTGTCTCTAGAACATGTAAAATGGATGTGTATCAATGAGAACTACTGGAGCAATGGGAAAACTGCAATGCCATTTGTTACACCCCATGTTTTCGTACGTGAGAGTACATCGTAAGTCAATTGATGTAAGCTCAGAAATGATATTATCTTTAAAAGTACATAAAGTAAGTTAATGATGTTACCTTGGAGGTTACAAATGTTTAAGATAATGGATAACAAGTACCATGAGGGTTGAAAGACTTAGAAGCTAAACAAATTAAAGTAAATAAGTTTTATCGAAAGTCGACAAGTTGGAATGTTATAACATGTACTTTTGGGGTGAAACTAGGGTGCTTAACATTATAAGGAGGTTACATTATGATTTATTTTAGTCGTATGATAGTCGTGTATTGTGCTTTGATGTCAAGCAAGTTGTGGAACAAAAGTTGGCAAAGGTCATCACAAGTTACATTCATAAATGTGCTGAAAATTAGGTCAAATGTAGCTGAGCTTTTATCCAAATATACTTAGAATTACAGGGTGATCTACATACCAAACTTAATATCTAGGAGTCTTGTTTCTAACAAATTAAACCGTTTGTCGATACGACATTGGAGTAGAGAGATATTTTCAGTTTCGCGAGACTGCGCAGACTACATAGGTGACAACTAGGTGTGTCACCATTGTTTTCTGAGCAATACATTTAGTGTGTTATATGAGGTCTTTTTGGGACATATTATATACAAAATTGAAGGTCTTGGAATGTATATTCCAATGATCTTAACCGTTCATTCATACAACATCCAGATAAAAAGATATAAGCGTCGGAGGATGAGCCAATGCTAGGGTGCCAAGCTAGCAGCACTTTGACTTTTCAAAAATTGATATATATATATATATATATATATATATATATATATATATATAGGTCTTAGGTCATCTTTCTCTTCATTTTCCAATAGAACACAACCAGAGAACACCCATAAACTTATCCTTAAGCTCTCTTCTAGTTTTTCAAAGAAGATTAACATCTCGGGTCCGGAATCAAGAAGCGATATCATTAGAACGATCCTTACGACGTAAGTATTGCTATGTTGCCTCTCTTTTTCTTTGTAGTTTGAGCTTTGGAAGGCACTTCATAGTTAAGAAAACGTCCAGATTCTATATTTAAGCTTTTAAATATCAAGGAAGGTTGATAAATTCGTTTCCTAATAGTTAAAACTCACGGGATGGTGATCGGAAGCCGTGAGTTTGATTTATTTCACTTTAAGTGAACTGTTTTATAGTCCACTCGTGTTGGCCTATTGTGCTGCTGATTTATGGAGTTTGGAAGGATGAAGAGCGTGGAGAAACACCAAATGTGGTAGGGTATTAGGCTGGTTGCTCGTTGTTGCAATTTCAAGCTAATTGATTACTTGTTGATTAGGTGTGTTATGGTATATTTGGTATTTTTGTTGTATTGAAGGTCCCGAATTGTAGTTGGGTTGTTTTTTAGTTGTTGATTGTATTGTGTTTGTATCTCGCCTATAGTAGGCTTGAGGGAGCTGTAAAATCAGGGGAAATTCTGCCCGTTTTATTTTAAAATCGAGTTATCATTTCAGATACGTGATATACTAACGCCATCTAAGCTGTACATGTATTTCTTTGTTATAGGGTTGGCGCACTAGTTGTCATAAGCTTGTTGTTGAGTTGCATTGACGACTTGAGTTATGTTAAGGCTATCCCTTCTTTCATTTTGGCATGATCTATATGATACAGCGAAACGAGCAAGCACGCAACTTTCATAAATGATTCTATTCTTAAAAGTACTAGGGTTGCCTATTTTCTTGATTTTCCATGTGTCCTACTATTATATCTTCTATTCATGGGTCTCATGACATTCCGCGAGATCTTATTGACTTACTTCATTATGGATTGCATTCATTTATACATGTATATCGACCCACGACCAGATGGCATTATATACGCGTATAGTATATGTATATGCGGAATGGTTATGGCGTTATATACGCACCACCACCTGAACAGGTATACGTTGATGATTCCGTCCACAGAGGGTGAGATGATATGCTGGGATGCCCTCAAAGGCTTGATGATGTTATGTACGCATATACCTATGCATGATGTGACATATATACACATATGCATGACATTATAAATGTTTCATGATTCACAAAGCTATTTGGACTTACAAGTTGAGTTTGTTACTCCATGTTTCTTTCATGTCTTTTATATACTGCTTTCATCCCTTACATACTCGGTACTTTATTTGTAATGATGTCCCTTTTGCCTGGGGATGCTACGTTTCATGCCCGCAGGCCCCAATAGACAGGTTGATAGTCCTCCTAGTAAGCTATCAGCTCAGCAGAAGGTGTTGGTGCACTCCACTTGCTCCGAAGTTGCCTATCTGGTCAGTATAATTTGGACATGTATTGATTGGTATGGCGGGGCCCTGTCCCGACCTTTATGATGTTTATGTACTCTTAGAGGCTTGTAGACAGATGTTAGGTATATGGATACTTGTATGGACTTTTCTTCCTATGTTTTCAGTTTACAAATGATCATGTCGGCCTTATAGGCCCGTATGTCATATGTATAAGTTTCTATATCATGTTGGGTCGTCCTATGTCTAGTATTCCCTTACGTTTTATTCCGTTTATATCATGAAGGCCCTTTTGGCCCATTTACCCATGATAATATGATAAGAAAGACATGTTATATTGGTACTCAGTTGAGTAAGGTACCGAGTGCCAGTCGTAGCCCTTCGGTTTGGTTCATGACAAAAGTGGTATCAAAGCAGTTCTGTCCTAGGAAGTCTACAAGTCGTGTCTAGTAGAGTCGTGTTTATGGGTGTGCTGTGAACCACACTTATTAGCACGAGGCTACAGGGTATTTAGGACTGTCACTCTTTCTTCTTACTCTAGATTGTGTGGTAGAGATCGGTTGTAAGAATTCAAACTCCTAAATTCTATTTTATTCGTAATACAGCGATACCTACATCCAGAAAGACAGTTGGTAAGTGAACGGATGTGGTTGTGGAAGAGTTGAGTCAGAGGAACTCGATTTTGCATCGTGCTTATGATGAGTAAATGTGAGGTCTTCAGTGGAGCATGTGTGTACTAAGACGTGTAAGATTCTTGATAAGGAGCCCTAAGGCATGAATATCTATCCACCCATATGGTAAAAATCAATAAGAGAATCAGAAGGTAGATACAAGTTTCAACAAGTAAAAGATGCACGGTGAAGAAGGGTACGAGGTACCCAGTTAGTGAAGATTATCAGTATTTACAATTCAGGCAGAGAAATATATGCATTTTGAGTTACATTCAACAGTAAAAGAGATAAATACAATTGGCCACACCCATCACAGTTATGCCCTATGGGAGCTAACAAATATAGTTTAAGAGAAGAAAGAGATAACAGGATCCAGCTGGGGTTAGAGTAACCCAAAATAGTGGATGGAGTGTTATCATTAGCTAATATTTCTGAAGGATAGTGAAAACGTGGTAATAGAACTCCTTGTGAGACACCTATATGGTGTACTCTAGAATAGTACAGTCAGATATGAATACTAGAATGTTCAGAAATTTCAGAAGATAGGTAGTGGAATCCTAGAAGGGATAAATATTTACCTTATGGTTCCGTACCTAGTAAAAAAAGGAAAGAGAATGTTAGGCGTCCCAAGAGCTAGTGAGATGAAGCAAGGGGAGCTAAAAGTGAAAGAATATTTTGTTGAAGCTTTCAGAATAAAGTGATAGACAGAAATATTAGCTGGAGAATAAGAAGAGAGTAAATGAAGTATTATTAGTAAGATGTGGTAAATGGGTGATAACGGTAAATCAAAATATGACAGAGTCTATAGTCAAGTGAAAGAAAAGACAAGAGGAGACAGGCCTTGAGACAATACAAGAGTATAAGCCCTAAAGTCATATCCTCATTTTGAGAATGAGTTGGTGAGTCCAACGTATTACTAGAAGAAAAAGTTATACCCCCACAGTAATAGAAATTGGTATGGGCTAGTGAACAAGATAAACTAAACATGAATTAGGGATCGGAAGCTTTGATAATAGTCGGCATCGTAAGAATTTCAGAGATTACGCTCCGGTAATAATAGAATGGACAACAAAAAAAAGAACCTTTCATGGTCATTCAGGAAGACGCTTACCTAAAGCAAGCACTGTAAGCAGAGTTAAGATTAAGGCACTAAGTGTGCCAGTTACACTAGGTGTCACCTTCGTGCGTAAGAATTTCAGTTATCCTGTACAGAAGGGTTACCGCAAGGTGAGTAAGAGTCTGTAAAGATGTGAAAAGACGCCAAAGATGAAAAAGTAAAAAATTTATAGGTAAATCTTCATAGCATTAAATGTTAGTACTCCCCTAAAGGGGGAAGATGGTGTGATATGGTAATAATTCGGAGTTAAGTGGTTCAGTTAACTATGGAATGGTAAAGGAAGAATGCAGTAAAAAGGTGAAAGGAATGAGATTGCACTAATTCAGATTCTACAGATATTTTACGACTCCAGAACATTATGCAAGCACAACACTAGGGAGAGGCAGTAAGGGTTTACGTCCAGGATGTTATTGATAAATAAGTGTGAATGGACACTTGATACATAAGGAGCCAGTGTGAGGGGTAAATTAAGACAAAGGACATAACACAAGAGAGACTACGCGAAATAATAGCTTTGAGAATGGACCAACGAGTAGTTAGTAGTTGATTCAGGAAGAGCCTAGTTATGGCAAGACAAGAGGGTACAGATAAATCAGAAGATCGTGCAAGATAAACGTAGTGAAACCCAACATAGTAAATTTGGTCTCGCAGATATGACATTGTAATCCTTGAGAAATATTCAGATAGTGGTTGGGGTAGTTAAAGGTATCGTATAAGTGTTACGGAAATAAAAAAGAGTGCTACTGGGAAGACAGTCTAAAAACATCAGTTCAGAAGCAACCCAACGAGAACAAGGGCGCGGAGGTAAGTAACTAAGGATAATTATAGTCGAGTAAGAACATCAAAAATTCAGTCAGCTATACGATGTAACAAGCTCGCAGCTTTACAAGAGTCAGAGGGTCTCCCTTAAGTACTATAACGGAAGACTAGCTATGGAAATAAGGAAGAGGGCTTCAACCTAAGAATATCGACTTGAAAAAAAATGATCTTGTAGCAACAATCTCACTACAACATTGTATGCACTCCATAAGAAAGTGGCACCTATCGTGTCTAATGAACGGAAAGTAAGAAAAATCAAAAGTGATAGTTGAGATCATATGATTTACAAGAAATTCCAGTATTCATGGGCAATGAGATAAGCCATGTATTCATGCAGCAAGTGGCGGAACGACCAGAAAAAATAATTGCTTATGTTTAAAGGAAACTAAGAAGGCACGAAAGGAAATCTATGGTGCTAGAAAGTTGAAGGAAGGTTGCGAGTAGTATAAATAGATATGTGTAGGTCGCAAGATAAAGTATCATGGAGCGACAAGGTTTTAGGTAGATAGAAGTAAGGATAAGAAAAGGTATGTGAGAAGGTGATTAGAATAGGTAAGTCCTCGAGATTAAACCCATCAAAACATTGAGCTGATGGTTTCCGTAAGTTATAGAAAGATCAGTATAGCTTGAATTAACTCGGAGGTGTCTAAGACTAGGTGCATTTAGAAAAGATGGAATGCTTCCCTGGTAGTAGAATAAGGGTATAGTTGTGATAGATAAAAGGATGACACTTAGGCCTTTGATTGAGTAATGATTTAAAGAAAAGGTATTTCATGAATTGCACGGGATTAGAATACCCACATAAGATTAATCACATTGGGATGCTATGAAACACGGTTATTGAAGTATAGTATTGTCCCTAAGTGAATCAGGCAAATAACTTTAGATGTTCCCTGATGAGACGTAAGCCTAGTGACAATGTATTACGTAAGAGGTTTCAAGTTATCAGTGGTAGATTATGGATCAACATTAAGGTGAATCAACAATGGATGGATGAAAGTTACAAAGCATGAGATGAGATTAGATCGTCATTCTTAAGATGAACAGTAATGAAGAAGAACTAAAGGACTTAGATTTATACATATAGGATAAGCTTCGAGAGAGTAACTTGGAGTTAGGTAGCAGACCTTGGTAATAATAAACGGAAGTAAGTGTTATGGAATAGTATAACCTACCTAGATGTAGTAAATCCATAAGCATAGATAACTGAGGCTATGAAACAAGATATAGCAATAGTCGTATACTTGACAAAGTATCGAGCGAAGAACTTCAGTACACCTATAGATTCCCAGAGGGATAACTTGTCATAGTTCTGTATATGTTCACAAGGTGAGGCCTAGACTCTGGCTAAAAGATGGAGGAAAAAGGATATAAGAGTGGCATATGTGCATAAACAAGGACAAACTCGTAGAGGATGCATGACAAAAGGTAGCAACATTACGAGATTGGAAGAATTCCAACCACGGGTCATCATATGAGAAAGAGGCCTAAAGGGGGGAGTACCCTGGCCTTTGGATTTATTCACAGAACAGTTGCCTAGATGGCAAGGAAAACATTAATGTATTCGTAAGAGCTATAGGTTATAAGACTGATAAGCGCATCAGACAACATTCTAGGACGAATGTTCCAAAGGGGAAATGATGATACACCCCATATTTTTGTACGTGAGAGTACATCGTAAGTTAATTGATGTAAGCTCAGAAATGAGATTATCTTTGAAAGTACATAAAGTAAGTTAATCATGTTACCTTGGAGGTTAAAAATATTTAAGATCATGGATAAAAAGTACCATGAGGGTTGAAAGACTTAAAGCTAAACAAATTGAAGAAAATAAGTTTCGTCGAAAGTCAATAAATTGGAATGTTATAACATGTACTTTTGGGATGAAACTAGGGTGCTTAACATTATAAGGAGGTTATGTTATGATATATTTGAGTCGTATGATAGTCGTGTGTTATGTTTTGAAGTCAAGCGAGTTGTGGAACAAAAGTTGGCAAAGCTCATCACAAGTTACGTTCCTAAATGTGCTGAAAATTAGGTCAAATGAAGCTGAGCTTTTATCAAAATATACTAAGAATTACGGGGTGATATAGCTACCAAATTTAGATCTAGGAGTCTAGTTTCTAACGCAATAAACCGTTTGTCGATAAGACATCGGAGTAGAGAGATATTTGCAGTTTCGTGAGACTGCGCAGACTGCATAGGTGACAAGTAGGTATGTCACTAAAGTTTTTTTCGCAATACATTTGGTGTGTTATATGAGGTATTTTTGGTACATATTATATTACCAAGTTGAAGGTATTTGAATTTAGATTCCAACTCTCTTAACCGTTCATTTATACGACATCCGGATGAAAAGATATAAGGGTCGAAAGATGGGCCAATGCTAGGGTGCAAAGCTAGCACCTCTTTGACTTTTCGAAAGTTGATATATATAGGTCTTAGGTCGTCTTTCTCTTCATTTTCCAATGGAACACCAACAGATAACACCCATAAACATATCCTTAAACTCTCTTCTAGGTTTTCAAAGAAGATTAACATCCCGGGTATGAAATCAAGAAGCGATAACATTAGAACGATCCCTACAACGTAAGTATCGCTATATCACCTCTCTTTTTCTTTGTAGTTTGAGTTTTGGAAGGTAGTTCATAGCTAAGAAAATGTCTAATTTCTGTATTTAAGCTTTTAAATATCAAGAAAGGTTGATAAATTCGTTTCCTTATAGTTAGAACTCACGGGATGGTGATCGAAAGTCGTGAGTTCGATTTATTTCACTTTTAGTGGACTTTTTTGTAGTCCACTCGTGTTCGCCTATTGTGCTGCTGATTTATGGAGTTTGGAAGGATGAAGGGCATGGAGAAATGCCACATGTGGTAGGGTAGTAGTCTGGTCGCTCGTCGTTGCAATTTCAACCTAATTGATAACTTGTTCATCGCTTATGTTATCGTATATTTAGGGTTTTTTGTTGTATTGAAGGTCCCAGATTGTAGTTGGGTTGTTTTTGAGTTGCTGATTGTATTGTCTTCGTATCTCGCCTATAGTAGGCTTGAGGGAGCAATAAAACCAGGGGAAATGCTGCCCGTTTTATTTTAAAATTGAGTTATCGTTTGAGATACGTGATATACTTACGCCATTGTAACGACCCGGCCGGTCGTTTTGGGAATTTATGCCCCGATCCCCCCCTTAACTGCTTCCCTTAAGTTCATTTCTGCTATTTTGGTTTGCCGGGACGTTCGGTGTTCGGATTCGGAGTGTTTTGGGACACTTAGTCCCTAAATGAGAGCTTAAGTGTTGAAAAATGATCCGTAGTTGGAACAGTGTGAAGAGGACCTCGGAATGGAAATCCGATGGTTCCGTTAGCTCCGTTAGGTGATTTCGGGGTTGGGAGCGCGTTCGGAATGTATTTTGGATGTCTGTAGCTCATTTATGCTTGAAATGCCGAAGTTTAAATTTTTGAAGCTTCCAGCCCGATAGTGAGTTTTTGATCCGAGGGTCAGAATGGGAATCTGGAAGTTGCAGTAGTTCCGTCATGTCATTTGGGATGTGTGTGCAAAATTTCAGGTCATTCGGACGAGGTTCGGGTAGGTTTTTGATCGAAAGCGTGTTTTGTTGGAAATTGAAGTTCTTAGGCTTAAATCTTTGATTAATTCGGGTTTCCGGCGTTGTTTAGGTGCTTTAAGGATTGGTACGAGTTTGAGTGAGGTATTAGGTGTGATTGGTGCTTTTGGTTGAGGTCCCGGGGGCCTCGGGACAATTTCAGGTGGTTAACGGAAGAATTTTTAAAGTGTTGCAGCAGCTGGTTTTTCTCTCTTCTGGTATTTTCGCTTCTGCGGCTTGGGAACCGCAGAAGCGCAGCCGCATAAGCGGCCATCCCATCGCAGGAGCGGAATTTGGGCTCCCTTCAATTTCCGCAGGTGCGGAAGTTTGACCGCAGAAGCGGTTACGCACCTGCGAGGTATAAGTCGCAGATGCGGCCCTGGGTCATTTGTGATAAACCGCAGAAGCGGTAAGTATTTCGCAGAAGCGGCCACCGCAGGTGCGGTTCAAGACCGCAGAAGCGGAACCCCTGGATTTTAGTTAATAGCCACAGAAGTGGCATTTGTTCCGCATAAGCGGGACCGCAGATGCGGTCCCTTGTCCGCAGAAGCGGAAATCCCTGGGAAGAAATAGAAATTTCGAGGGTTTGAGTTCATAAGTTACAAAAATCAATTGAGAGCTCGGGTAAGGGCGATTTTGAGTGGGTTTTGAAGAGAAGACTATTAGGTAACGTTTCCTTAATCCCTTCTAGTTATATTTCATCATTATATTGGATAATTTGGGGTAAAACTTCATTGGCTAAATTATGGAGTTTTGAGTGAGCATTTGACCTCCGATTTGGGAGATTTTTATATGGTTAGACTCGTGAGAGTACGAGGGTTCTCAAAATATGAAAATTATTCGATTCCGGGGCGTTGGCCTGGAGGGCATTTTGGTCATTTCACCTAATTTTACGCCGTAGCTTTGTATTTATTAGCAAAACCAGGTGTTTGCGATGTTATTTACAATGTGTGATTGAATTGAATAGATTTGAGCCATTTGGAGTCGGATACTCGTGGCAAGAGCGTGATTTCCAGTTGTTATTGAGCCGGTTCGAGGTAAGTGGCTTGTCTAACCTTGTGGGGGGACCTTTCCCCTTAGGATATGATCTTTGAATATTTGAATGCCTCGTACATAAGGTGACGAGCGCGTACTTGAGCTAATTGTTGTAAACCCATTTTTACTTGAAGTATTTAAATTGAGATTTCTTGTTTACTTGTTCATTTTAACTGTAAGCTTATACCTGTGCTAGCTTAGGGACTCATGTTTAGCTGGCTTACTTGCTTATTTGTTTTAGCTGTGCTATTTGTACTCTGTGAAGCATGTTAGGCTATAATACTACTTCTTGTCCTGATTTTTAGCATTGTTCCGAGAATTACGAATTGTTGTTGTTGTGTGTTTAATTTGGGACTACGGGACGGCTTCCCGGGAGATCCCCCCTGTACTTGAGATATTCCCCGCATAATATTGAGGATACCAAGAGATCCTCGGGATACCAAGAGATCCCTGGCACATTTATATATATTGAGGATACCAAGAGATCCTCGGGATACCAAGAGATCCCTAGCATACTATTGAGGATACCAAGAGATCCTCAGGATACCACGAGATCCCTAGTATTTATGTTGAGGATACCAAGAGATCCTTGGGATACCAAGAGATCCCTGGTGCATGTGATGAGGATACCAAGAGATCCTCGGGATACTAAGAGATCCCCGACTATTATTCCTTGTTGAGAGCGGTACTCCTTGTATTGTTACCTTTGCCTTCTACTACTGTTCTTCCTTATTTATCTGGTTTAGATTCTTGCTGTAGACTTTATTTAAATTGTTTCCGTTATCTTATTAATTATTATGTTTTACCTAAGTAAAACATAATAATGTTTTACCTCAGTAGGGCCCTGACCTTCCTCGTCACTACCCGACCGAGGTTAGGCTTGGCACTTACTGAGTACCGCTGTGGTGTACTCACGCCCTTCCTGCGCATGTTCTTCATGTGCAGACCCAGGTACTTCTTCTCAGGCGCATATCCTTGAGGCGAGGAGATACACGGAGACTTCGAGGTATATCTGCCGCGTCCGCAGACCAGGAGTCTCTATTCTGTTCTAGCTTTAGTATTTAGTTTATCCGTTTTCTCTCAGTTGTTTAGATATTCTGGAGTTAGAGCAGCGTACTATTTTCCTGTTAGCCTGTGGTTCCCGTGAGTTTCCGGGTTTTGGGATTGAATTGTAGACTTTCGCATTTCTTTTGGGTTGTATAGGCCGAGCAGCCTTATATGCAGTTAATATTTTAATATGTTTAGCCTTATTTAACCATTTCGCAAGTTAAGTTATTGCCGCACATCTAATTGATGTCCACGAGGGGTGAATGAACTTGTGCAGCTGGAGGGTGAGCTCGGACTCAGGATGGGTTATTGATGTCGTGGTGTTTGTGCCCCGTGCAGCAGCGTTGGGAGATATCGGGGAGTGATTTCTACAGGTGAGTTATTCTTGTGAGCAGGTTAGCGGTCGCGTGGTTGGCGAGGCTTCTGCGAAGAATCCTACTGGTTATACAGTGAAGGGATCGGTCGTGCGAATGTTGTTAATGATTCAGAGTATAAAAAGGGGGTTTCTACAGTAAGATATCGAGAATTTTGGTGGTTGATTGCGCAAGGTTATGTCAATAAGAGATTAAGAATCCTAGTGAACTCCAGAGTTGTGTAATAGTGGCTTCAAACTAAGTGGGAGAGTCCCACCGCCTATGATTGGGTTGCATGGTTAACCACTTGCGGTGTTTTCAGGTTGTTAGCATATTTCTGGGTCACTCGGCTACGGGAAAAGAACATAAGTGGTAATTGGAGCAAAGGAATTGTTAAAGGGTGCTATGGTTGGCCTTATTGGCTCATGTTTAGACTTGAGAGAAGGATGAGCAAGGACTTCGGATTCGTAGAAGGGTTAGCGGAATGGGCATGTCAGTTGAGTGTGCGAATGTACGCCCAAGGAAGGTACGAAATGGTTCATGGGATTTGAGACGGCATGGTCTCGCGGTTCCAGGTCACCCGGGGTGAGTGCGGATGGAGAGTGTGTTATGTGTGGGAAGGAGTCATTGTTATTACTAAGGCAATCGGGGTAAATAGAAGGAAGATATATTGGTTAAACATAGTTGAGTTGGCGTATTGGTGGTAGAGGTCAATTCCTTCAGCGTGATCAAGTCATGCGTGTGGTTTGTGGCGGTACGTGTGAGGCTTGTCGGACGCCGAAATTAATGTTGTTCAGAAGCACTCTTCTGATATGGCCTGTTATGTATAGGCGGATCCTAGAATGGCCATGGTGGCTTAGGCCACTACTTGGAGGTTTGCATATTCTACGGTTATGAGAATTCACCTAAGTGTTGCTATAGTTCTTCTGAAGTGAGTTAAGTGAAAAGCTTTTAAGTGATGAGGTGTTAGCCTATTAGCTGTTCCGAAGCCATGATGAAAAATGTGGCATGTTAGGTGCAGTGAGTGGTATGGGATTCGAAGTAAAGATCAAGGTAACAGCTCGGTGTGGTCAAAGATGGCACGAGCTCGGATGAGCAAGAACAAGGGGTGAAATGTTTAAAGCAAATTGGTATTGTCTTCAGCGTCACCTGAGATCGATGTGTTGTGAAAGAGGCTTTGCATACTAGTTAAGGATTCTTGATCGCTTTTCAGCGTTAGTGCGGCCGATGGTTTAGATGTGCGGACCCGTTATTCATTTCGGAAGATTTTGGGAGCGTGTCCCACGAGAAGATTGTATAAGTGCGACATGTAGTCACTTGATTGACTAAAGATTTAAACCAAGTATGAGGATTGTGGTAATATCATTAATTTGAGAATTTATGCCGGGAGGGCACTTTGTTTGTTGGGTTGTGAACTGAGGAGGTTGCTCCGGTTATGATGGTTGTTCTTATGTGTTATGAGGAAAAAGGGAATTACTATGGACCTTTGAAAGGTTATTAGCCAAGTTGGTGCAATCAGAAATCGGTATGAGATCAGTGGATTGATTTATATGTGAGCAAGGCTTTATATTAGGCCAGTTGTGTTCGTTTCAGCGAGCGTTCCTTATGGAGGAACAGTCGGGGTGTTATTTTGCCATCAGCTATTCCAGGTAATGATGTATTGCGCCGTATGAGTTATGAGACGGCTTGGTAAATTTTTATGTGTTGAAGTTCCGCGTGGCGATGATGTTATATGAGCAGAATGGCTCTTGAGATTCAGATCTTGTATCGCACCTCAGTTGTGCCCGAGTTTGTGGATTATAGCGTTATATGTCTCCCCAGGGAATGGTGTTATACACTTAGCATGTTTATGACTGATGTTTAGTATCTTGTTGTAAGGAGCAATTTAGCTCGATGTACATCTCCTTATGTGAGCTCTATGTTATTTGGATCGGGTGGCACGCCGCCACGGGTATGTTATTTGGATCGGGTGGCACGCCGCCATGGTTATGATTGCTCGGATCGGGTTGCACGCCGCAACAGTGTGATGTTCAGTACAGTTTCCCATATCTGTTTATTGTGTTCTGTTTCCTATTTTCTGGAGGAAGCTCATATTAGCTGTGCGCCCGCGTCGCATGTATGATTCGTGAGCGGGGTAATTGAAATTTCCTTTCAGAGTTCATTTTTCCTTTTTGTATCGCTATCTAATTGGTAGCCTATTGGCGCATTGTGACGCCATATGAGACTTTTGGTTATGTTGGGGTGGCTTATTGTCTGAGCATTCGTACTGGGTGAGACGAGATTGTTGGATTTAGGATCAGCGCAGTCTGATTACGTGAAATATATTAAGAGGCAAAGATCATTAACTGGTTCAAAATGAGGTAATGTCTCTTGTCAGGAGTATAGACTCAACGATTTGTTGACTCGGCAGTCGATTATGAATTTCCGCACGTCTCTCCGTTGTGACAGCATTGAAAGAGTTAGAGTGAGACCTGTGTATGTCATGGGGTGCAATGAGAGCATCAGATTCGTGGAATTGACTAAGTCGATCAGGAAATGTTACAGTGGGCCGGTGAGTAAAGTGATGCGAGGTGTGAACTTCAGCAAGTTATGCAGCCATGTTTGGGTATAGCGTGTAGCGATTGTTATAGTGATCTTATGTTGTAAACAAGTCGGGCATAGAATTCCGGATGTTGGAATGGGGCTCTAAGGCTTATTTGCTTGAATAAAAAGGAATATCTTCAGAATTGATCGAGCTGGTGTGCTCAACTGAGTTGTGGTAGCACGGTAAGGTGCATGAGGAGTTAAACACTGAATCATGGAACTGGAGGGTCTTGGGATCATTTCTTGCCACTGGCGGAGTTGCTTGCAACGATAGTTATCAATCCCGCATTCAGATGGCGCCGTATGAGGCTTATATGGTAAGAGGTGTAGATCTTCGGTGGGTTGGTTTGAGCCGGGTGAGGGCAGGCTATTGGGCACAGAGTTGGTACAGGATGCATTGGAAAAGTTTAAGACGATTCAGGATAGACTCTGTACAGCCCAGTCTAGACAGAAGAGTTACGCGGACAGGAAGGTTCGTGATGTTCATATATGGTTGGTGAGCGGGTTCTGCTTTGGGTCTCGCCTATGAAAGGCGTCATGAGGTTTGGGAAGAAAGGAAAGTTGAGTCCGAGGTTTATTGGCCCTTTTGAGATCTTGCGGCGAGTTGGGGAGGTTGCCTATGAGCTTGCCTTGCCTCCCAGTTGGCCGGAGTTCATCCGGTATTTCATGTTTCGATGCTCCGAAGGTATCACGGTGATTCATCGCACATGTTGGATTTCAGTTCAGTCCAGTTGGACAAGGATCTATCCTATGTTGAGGAGCCAGTGGCTATATTGGGCAGGCAGATCAAGAAGTTGAGGTCAAAGAACATAGCTTCAGTGAAGCTTCAGTGGCGGGGTCAGCCGGCCGAGGAGGCGACTTGGGAGACCGAGCAGGATATGCGCAGCAGTTACCCTCATCTTTTATACTACTTCAGGTATGTTCCCTATGCTTGTTTGAGGACGAACGAATGTTTAAGTGTAGGAGGATGTAACGACCCGGCCGGTCGTTTTTGGAATTTACGCCCCGACCCCCCCTTAACTGCTTCCCCTAAGTTCATTTCTGCTATTTTGGTTTGCCGGGACGTTCGGTGTTCGGATTCGAAGTGTTTTGGGACACTTAGTCCCTAAATGAGAGCATAAGTGTTGAAAAATGGACCGAAGTCGGAACATTGTGAGACAACCTCGGAATGGAAATCCGATGGTTCCGTTAGCTCCGTTAGGTGATTTCGGGGTTCGGAGCGCGTTCGGAATGTATTTTGGACGTCCGTAGCTCATTTAAGCTTGAAATGCCGAAGTTTGTATTTTTGAAGCTTCCAGCCCGATAGTGAGTTTTTGATCAGAGGGTCGGAATGGGATTCCGAAAGTTGCAATAGTTCTGTCATGTCATTTGGGATGTGTGTGCAAAATTTAAGGTCATTCGGACGAGGTTCGGGTAGGTTTTTGATCGAAATCGTGTTTTGTTGGAAATTGAAGTTCTTAGGCTTAAATGTTTGATTAATTCGGGTTTCCGGCATTGTTTAGGTGGTTTAAGGATTGGTACAAGTTTGAGTGAGGTATTAGGTGTGATTGGTACTTTTGGTTGAGGTCCCGGGGGCCTCGGGATGATTTCAGGTGGTTAACGGAAGAATTTTTGAAGTGTTGCAGCAGCTGGTTTTTCTCTCTTCTGGTATTTTTGCTTTTGCGGCGTGGGAACCGCAGAAGCGGAGCCGCATAAGCGGCCATCCTATCGCAGGAGCGGAATTTGGGCTCCCTTCAGTTTCCGCAGGTGCGGAAGTTTGACCGCAGAAGCGGTTACGCACCTGCGAGGTATAAGTCGCAGATGCGGCCCTGGGTCATTGGTGATAAACCGCAGAAGCGGTAAGTATTTTGCAGAAGCAGCCACCGCAGGTGCAGTTTAAGACCGCAGAAGCGGAACCCCTGGATTTTAGTTAATAGCCGCAGAAGCGGCAATTGTTCCGCATAAGCGGGACCGCAGATGCGGTCCCTTGTCCGCAGAAGCGGAAATCCCTGGGCAGAAATAGAAATTTCGAGGGTTTGAGTTCATAAGTTACAAAAATCAATTGAGAGCTCGGGTAAGGGCGATTTTGAGTGGGTTTTGAAGAGAAGACTATTAGGTAACGTTTCCTTAATCCCTTCTAGTTATATTTCATCATTATATAGTTAAATGTATCATTGGAATTCGAATTTAGGATCAAAAATTGGATAATTTGGGGTAAAACTTCATTGGCTAAATTATGGAGTTTTGAGTGAGCATTTGACCTCCGATTTGGGAGAGTTTTATATGGTTAGACTCGTGAGAGTACGAGGATTCTGCAAATGTGAAAATTATTTGATTCCGGGGCATTGTCCTGGAGGGCATTTTGGTCATTTCACCTAATTTTACGCCGTAGCTTTGAATTTATTAGCTAAACCAGGTGTTTGCGATGTTATTTCCAATGTGTAATTGAATTGAATAGATTTGAGCCATTTGGAGTCGGATACTCGTGGCAAGAGCGTGATTTCTAGTTGTTATTGAGCCGGTTCGAGGTAAGTGGCTCGTCTAATCTTGTGTGGGGGACCTTTCCCCTTAGGATATGATCTTTGAATATTTGAATGCCTCGTACGTGAGGTGACGAGCACGTACTTGAGCTAATTGTTGTAAACCCGTTTTTACTTAAAGTATTTAAATTGAGATTTCTTGTTTACTTGTTCATTTTAACTGTAAGCTTATACCTGTGTTAGCTTATAGACTCATGTTTAGCTGGCTTACTTGCTTATTTGTTTTAGCTGTGCTATTTGTACTCTGTGAAGCATGTTAGGCTATAATTTACTACTTCTTGTCCTGATTTTTAGCATTGTTCCGAGAATTACGAATTGTTGTTGTTGTGTGTTTAATTATGGACTACGGGACGGCTTCCCGGGAGATCCCCTCCTGTACTTGAGATATTCTGGACTGAGGTGCAGGATACCAAGAGATCCCTGGCACATTTATATATATTGAGGATACCAAGAGATCCTCGAGATACCTAGAGATCCCTGGCATATTATTGAGGATACCAAGAGATCCTCGGGATACCAAGAGATCCCTGGCACATTTATATATATTGAGGATACCAAGAGATCCTCGGGATACCAAGAGATCCCTAGCATACTATTGAGGATACCAAGAGATCCTTAGGATACCAAGAGATCCCTAGTGTATATGTTGAGGATACCAAGAGATCCTCGGGATACCAAGAGATCCCCAGTGTTTGTGATGAGGATACCAAGAGATCCTCGGGATACCAAGAGATCCCCGGTGCATGTGATGAGGATACCAAGAGATCCTGGGGATACTAAGAGATCCCCGACTATTATTCCTTGTTGAGAGCGGTACTCCTTATATTGTTACCTTTGCCTTCTACTACTGTTCTTCCTTATTTATCTGGTTTAGATTCTCGCTGTAGACTTTATTTAAACTGTTTCCATTATCTTATTAATTATTATGTTTTACCTCAGTAGGGCCCTGACCTTCCTCGTCACTACCCGACCGAGGTTAGGCTTGGCACTTACTGAGTACCGCTGTGGTGTACTCACGCCTTTCCTGCGCATGTTCTTCATGTGCAGACCCAGGTACCTCTTCTCAGGCGCACTATCCTTGAGGCGAGGAGATACACGGAGACTTCGAGGTATATCTACCGCGTCCGCAGACCAGGAGTCTCTATTCTGTTCCAGCTTTNGAACATCAATGCATATCAGAGAGTAATTCGGAAGCTTTTATATGTTACTATAACAAGTCCTGACATCAACTATGCAGTGCATGTATTAAGTCAGTTCATGCAAGCACCAAAAAGGTCTCACTGGGATGTTGCCTTAATATTGTGAAGTACTTGAAGAATGCTCCAGGACTGGGAGTTTTAATGAAATCTGATTATGCAGAAAAACTCACATACTGGTGTGACTCTGACTAGACTGCATGCCTACACTAGAATATGAC
>NC_031989.1:46492254-46514739 GCF_001879085.1 Nicotiana attenuata
CAATGCAATATCAGAGAGTTAAGTTACGGAAGTCTTTTATAGTTAGTTACTAATAACGAACGGCCTGACATACAACGTAGTGCTAGTGCAAGTATTAAGTCAGTTCATGCAAGCACCAAAAAGGTCTCACTGGGATGTTGCCTTAACAGTTGTGAAGTACTTGAAGAATGCTCCAGGATTGGGAGTTTTAATGAAATCTGATTATGCAGAAAAACTCGCATGCTGGTGTGACTCTGACTAGACTACATGCCTTAACACTAGAAGATCTGTTATTGGTTATTCATAAGTTTTGGAGATTCAATGATTTCTTGGAAGTCAAAGAAGCAACAGATTGTTTCAAGGAGCACAGCAGAGGCAGACTACAGAAGTATGACTGCAAGTATTGCTGAAGTAACATGGTTACTTGGTCTATTCAAGGAGCTAGGTGTAGACATAACACAACCAGTCACAGTTTTCAATGCTGACAAGTCAGCCATTCANTCCGGGTTTGGATTGATTGTAGACTTCCGCATTTCTTTTGGGTTGTATAGGCCGAGCGACCTTATATGCAGTTAATATTTTAATATGTTTAGCCTTATTTAACCATTTCGCAGGTTAAGTTGTTATTTTCGAATTGATAGGCTTACCTAGTTGTAGGAACTAGGTGCC
Organism: Nicotiana attenuata; assembly: GCF_001879085.1. NCBI lineage: Eukaryota > Viridiplantae > Streptophyta > Magnoliopsida > Solanales > Solanaceae > Nicotiana > Nicotiana attenuata. The sequence goes on from NC_031989.1 coordinate 46,492,903, forward strand.
ATCACAACATGTTCATGGAGGGTGAGCTGGGGTCGTGACAGCCATCTAAGTTGTATATGTATTTCTTTGTTATAGGGTTGGTGCACTAGTTGTCATAGCTTGTTGTTGTGTTGCGTTGACGACTTTAGGTATGTTAAGGCCATCCCTTCTTTCCTTTTGGCATGATCCATAATATACAACAAAACAAGCAAGCACGCAACTTTCACAAATGATTCTATTCTTAGAACTAGGGTTGCCTATGTTCTTGATTTCCCATGTGTCCAACTATCATATCTTCTGTTCATGGGTCTCATGACACTCCGAGAGATCTTAGTGACTTACTTCATTATGCATTTCATTCATTTACACATGTATATTGACCCACTACCAGATGGCGTTATATACGCGTATAGTATATGTATATTGGGTATGGGGAATGGTTATGGCGTTATATACGCACCATCACCTGATCAGCTGGTATACGTTGATGATTTCGCCCACGGAGGGTGAGATGATATGATGGGATGACCTCAGAGGCTTGATGATGTTATGTACGCGTATACCTATGCATGATGTGACATTTAAACGCACATGCATGATATTATAAATGTTTCGTGATTCATAGAGCTATTCAGACATACAAGTTGAGTTCTTTACTCCATATTCTTTCATGTCTTTTATATACTGCTTTCATTCCTTACATACTCGATACTTTATTTGTACTGACGTCCCTTTTACCTAGGGACACTGCATTTCATGCCCGCAGGTCCAGATAGACAGGTCGACAGTCCTTCTAGTAGGCTATCAGCTCAGCGGAAGGTGTTGGTACACTCCACTTGCTCCGGAGTTACCTATCTGGTCAGTATGATTTGAACATGTATTGATTGGTATGGCGGGGCCCAATCCCGCCTTTATGACGTTTATGTACTCTTAGAGGCTTGTAGACAAATGTCAGGTATATGGATACTTGTGTGGCCTTGTCGGCCTATGTTTTGAGTTTACAAATGATCATGTCGGCCTTATAGGACCGTATGTCATATGTATAAGTTTCTATATCATGTTGGGTTGTCCTATGTCTAGTATTCCTTATATTTTATTCTAGTTATCTCATGAAGGCCCTTTTGGCCCATTTACCCATAATAATACAATAAGAAAGACATGTTACGTTGGTACTCGGTTGAGTAAGGTACCAAGTGCCTGCCGTGACCCTTCGGTTTGGGTCGTGACACCATTGTTCTTTCATGGATCATGAACAATGTGGCCTCAGAACTTTTAGGTGGAGTTGTATATGCATCTGATGCACACCTCGTGTGGGAGAATTTGCGTGAAGGTTTAACAAGATAAATCGTGTTATGATTTCTCAATTGCATCGCAAAATTGCGACTTTGTCATAAGGAACTAGTTCTATTTATGTGTATTTATTGAAATTAAATGAACTATGGAATGAGTATGATGTTTTAGTTCCAGGTACTAATTGCTGTGAGAAATCGAAGGATCACATGGAGCATTTGCATCAATAGAGAGTTATATAGTTTTTATCTGGTCTGGAGGATTCTTATAATCATGCGAGAATATAAATTCTCATGAAAACCACTGCACCTAGCCTAAACCAAGCCTATGCCATGACTATTCAAGATGAAAGCCAACAAACAGTTGGTGTGAACATGGTAACTAACGGGACAGAACCACAAGCTATGCAAGAAGGAAGAGGTAGAGGAAGAAAACAACTTCTTCAGTGTGAATACTGCCATTTAAAAGGACACACCAAACAAAATTGTTACAAGCTTATTGGCTATCCTGCTGATTTTGTCCTAAAGAGAAGATATGGTGAAGAAATGAAAATCAAGGAGGCTGGCAGCAGAATTATGGTACTGGAAATCCAAATTGATGGAATGGTATTGGTGATGGCAAACCTAGTGGTAATGGTACTGGTAAACTAGGTGGTTGGAGAAGAGAACTCATGACAGTGAGATGTGTCTTCATCATCTATGCAAGGGAATGGAGATAGTTCTTATAGAGCTGCTGAAAGTACGGGATATCACTACTTCACTAATGATTAATATATTCAGATTCAGAGTTTGTTGAACAAATATGTCGGAGAGCATCAATGCTAATATGGTGGGCACAGGTTTAATTAACTGTTTGATGACCATATTCACAAAAAAAAAAATCAAAAGGAAAGGAGCGGGTCATAGACTTAGGTTCTACCCATCACATTACTTCTGATTTAGAATTGTTATCAAATACTAAATGCATAGAGAAGACTAACAGAGATAGAGTACACATCCCTACTGGAGAAAAGTCTGACATTACTCATATTAGTAGTGCAACCTTATTAGATAGGAGGACAATTAGAGATGTATTTTATGTTCCAAACTTCAAGTTTAACCTATTGTCAGTAGCAAAGTTAACCAGGGAGCTAAATTGTAATGCCATTTTCTTTCCTGATTTTTGTGTCTTTCAGAATCTTTGGAATGGCAAGGTGCAGGGGATTGGTCGAGAAAGAGGAGGATTATATGTACTCAGAGGACTGGGTAGTAGAATAAAGGCACTCAATGTTGTGAGTATGATGAACAAAGGATCATATAGCTTATGGCGCAGCAGGCTGGGCCATCCTTCCTTGTCAGTAATGAAACATATAGTAGGATTACATAATAAAGAAAATAATATGTCATAGGATAGTTGTCTGGTATGTCCCTTAGCAAAACAAACCTTATAAAATTGCTACCTTTGACAAGAAGCATTTCTTAACAATTGCGGGTGATCATTTATGTATACATGGGTATTTTTTCTAAAGTTATAATCTGAAGTAGTAGTAGCAATAAAATAATTTTTTACTATGGTTCAAAATCAATTTGGTGTTATAGTTAAAGTGATAAGATCAAACAATGGGTTTGAGTTCTTTAATGCACAATGTTCAGAGTTGTTAACTAGTCTTGGTGTAATTTATCAGAGTAGCTGCCCTTATACTCCACAGCAGAATGGCATAGTGGAGAGAAAAAACATACATATACTTGACACTGCAAGGGCTTTAAAGTTTTAGGTATCAATCCCAATCAAATACTGGAGAATGTGTGTTAAAACATCAATGTATCTGATTAATAGGCTACCATTCAATGTTCTAGGGGGCAAGACTCCATATGAACTTTTATACCACAAGAGAGCTAACATTGCACATTTGAGAGTTGTATGATGCCTTAGCTATGCAACAAATTTAGTCAAGGGAGACAAGTTTGCAGAAAGGGCCAGAGTAGCGATTCTTACGGGGTGCTCTGAAACACAAAAAGGTTATATTATACTTGATCCACTCACAAGACAATTATCTACAAGCAGAGATGTTGTGTTCAGAGAATCAGAGTTCCCATTTGCTAAGAAGAATGAGAATAACTCAGTCACTTAGGAGTGTGCAGAGTTGGGTTCATTGCAGTTTTCTCCCTTACATACACATCCACTCAATGTCCTGCAGGATACAAATGCTTCAACCTCAATAGAGGGAGAAGTGGGTATGCAGGATAACAGGCAGGGTGGCTTGCAGGAGAACTCATCAGCTCTACAGGAAATGAACACTAATAGCAGGCAGAATGATTTACAGGAGACTTCATCAGCTATGCAGGAGATGAACACTGCAAGAATTCATGAAGATAGCAGAATGATACACTGGAAGATCCAATCACAAATAACCAGTAGGAAGGTGAATGTGACATAAGCTTAAGGCCTGATAGGAAATCTACTAGGAGGGCCCAAGAACTAATATGGATGTAGGATTATGCAATACTCCCTCTATTTCAAATTAGATGAGGTACTTTCCTTTTTTGTTTGTTCTAAAATAAATGACACATTATTAAATTTGGAAATAATTCAACTTTAAACTTTTCGTTATACACATTTTACCCTTAATGAGAAGCTTTTATAACCATACAAATATCATGACCCCACAAAGCTTTTACTCTTTAAGCTTTTAAGACCACAAGTTTCAAAAGTCTTTTTTTTAAACTCCGTGCCGAGTCAAACTACCTCATCTAAATTGAAACGGGGGGAGTAGCTAAGAAGAACACATGATGCAACTATCCTATCTCAAATTATTTGGGTTCTGATCATACTAGCTCAAGTTATCAGTGCTACTTAGCTAAGTTCTCTCAGCTGACTAAGACACAAACATTCAGAGAAGCTGTGAAAGCCAATAGGTGGATAGAATTCATGAAGCAATAAGTGAAGGCATTAGAAGGAAACAACACATGGGAGATAGGGGATCTGCCAGAAGGAAAGAACATTGTTGGTTCAAAATGGGTGTACAAGATTAAGTTGAAAGCAGATGAAGAAGTAGAGAGATTTAAGGTTAGATTGGTTGCAAAAGGGCATAGCCAAAGGGAAGGACTAGAGGAACATAATACCTTCTCACTAGTGGCAAAAATGGTCACTATGGGGTCTCATATTTCATTGGCTGCCTCAAGAGGTTGGGGCTTGTTTCAAATGGACATTTATAATGCATTCTTACAAAGAGATTTATATGAAAAAGTATATATGGAGTTACCTGAAGGGTTCAGAAGACAAGGAGAGGATAAATTGTTCAAGCTTTTGAAATCCCTATATGGGCTTAAGCAGGCTTCACGACATTGGAATATCAAGTTAACTGAAGCTCTACTAAAAACAAGTTTTGTACAAAGCCATCATGATTATTCACTGTTCACACTAAGGAGCCACGAAGGGATAGTGGTCATTTCTTGTATAAATGGATGATCTCCTTATCACAGGTACCGGTCCAGTCCTGATCAAGAAGGCTAAAGACATACTACATCAGAGTTTCAAGGTGAAAGATCTAGGAGAGCTTAAATACTTCCTAGGAATTGAGGTCCTAAGATCTAAAAGTGGAGTGTTGCTGAATCAAAGAAAACATGTGCTAGAATTAATATCAGATATGGGATTGAGTGGAGATAAACCTGCATGTACACCACTGGAAGTGACTTCAAAATTAGCCTCAATAGAATATGACCAAGCAAATGGAATTACAGGAGATGTGCCTCTACAGAACATCAATGCATATGACAGAGTAATTCGGAAGCTTTTGTATGTTACTATAACAAGTCCTGACATCAACTATGCAGTGCATGTATTAAGTCAGTTCATGCAAGCACCAAAAAGGTCTCACTGGGATGTTGCCTTAACAGTTGTGAAGTAATTGAAGAATGCTCCAGGACTGGGAGTTTTAATGAAATCTGATTATGCATAAAAATTCACATGCTGGTGTGACTCTGACTAGACTGCATGCCTCAATAGAATATGACCTAGCAAATGGAATTACAGGAGATGTGCCTCTACAGAACATCAATGCATATCAGAGAGTAATTCGGAAGCTTTTATATGTTACTATAACAAGGCCTGACATCAACTATGCAGTGCATGTATTAAGTCAGTTCATGCAAGCACCAAAAAGGTCTCACTGGGATGTTGCCTTAACAGTTGTGAAGTAATTGAAGAATGCTCCAGGATTGGGAGTTTTAATGAAATCTGATTATGCAGAAAAACTCGCATGCTGGTGTGACTCTGACTAGACTACATGCCTTAACACTAGAAGATCTGTTATTGGTTATTCATAAGTTTTGGAGATTCAATGATTTCTTGGAAGTCAAAGAAGCAACAGATTGTTTCAAGGAGCACAGCAGAGGCAGACTACAGAAGTATGACTGCAAGTATTGCTGAAGTAACATGGTTACTTGGTCTATTCAAGGAGCTAGGTGTAGACATAACACAACCAGTCACAGTTTTCAATGCTGACAAGTCAGCCATTCAACTTGAGAAAATCATGTGCTTCACGAAAGAACTAAGCATATAGAGATCGATTGTCATTTCATTCGAGACAAAATAATGAAAGGAATAGTTAAAGGCAGTGCATGTTAGTACTAAGGAGCAGCGGGCAGACTTATTAACCAAAGCATTAGAGACTACTCAAAATGTTCATTTACTTGGCAAACTTGAAGCGTTCAATGTTTTGCACCTTCCAGCTTGAGGGGCATATAATGATATGTCATGTGTTGTACATGTGACTTAATTATTTAGTTAGTTAGAGGGTGGTTAAAGTTGTTAATTGTAAGTTAAGGTAGATTAGTCATTAGCTTCTTTCTTCTTCATTACACTCTTGTATATATCGACTGTTACAAAGGAATAGAACTGTAGATTTGCTCCTTTTCAATCACATCTTGCCTCTCTAGAATAGTCCACCATATTTTAGCATACTTAACTAAAGAATTAATTACATTTTTGGTAGTACTTAATTTATGGATAACATGTGGTTGTTTTTCCTTTTTGTCTGAGTATAGTAGTAACAACAACACTACCAAGTGCTTTGGCCCGGTTTAGAAAACTTCCTGTTTTCCTTACGCATTCGTTATTTGCAATATAATATCGGACTAATTTAAATTCGAGTCAAATAGCAAAAGGAAAATATAGTGTTTCATTCATTTTTAACTGGATTGTAAGAATGGAGAGATTCCAAGGTACATTCCTCGGTGTCCAAAGAATGCATCACCATAAAAACTACTCCTCGTTGTGCCTGCTGGCACGTACAAGCCAAGTCCGGTGGTTACACTTTTGTCATGTCAGCCATGAGGTTTCCAGCATAGAAATTAATAAACGAGTGATGTGATTTTTATAAGTCAGTTTTGAAGATTTATGTTTCATTTTTGAAGATTTATGTTTGATACCGAGCTCATGACAGAATATTCTAGGTGTGATAGCATAACACATAGTACCAAATGCCACTGTCCTACATGTGTTATTGTACATATGATCTGCGCGCTTCAACATGTGGCATGGGACCTTTCTTTCACGCCAACTATGGAAGAAAGTTAACCCTATTCAGTACTACTTTTTTGTTTGTCTATACTAATTTCAAACGGGCTCGTAAATGCAACGCAGGGAGTTGGCGCAGCTAAAGCAGCAACCTAGAAATAAGACGACACCTATAGCCAGGGGAAAAATTTTTTGCCCAAATGTGAACTCATGATCTCTCCGTCAAACTAGGTATTTTGCGTACGTATTTTTTCGAATTTGTCTAATTTTATCTATTGGCATCCATGATCCAAAAAGACTGAATGGTGTACTTGGTTGAATATTGGGTTATTTACCTTTAGAGGAATAGAGATTAATTTCCATTATACTTTTTTCTACTTCGGTGCACCCATGTTGAAGAAATCCTAATCCGCCTCCGCCTATAGTATAAAACTTTTTATAATCATATATAGGTTAAATCCAAAAACAAAAAAGTGGTTAGGATTAGATATTTACTATCGAGATAAAATACAGTAAAAACTTATCTGCACTAAGTTACAACTCAAATTCACTCCATCTCATGCTTCATGTGATTTCGAAAAGTGTAGCTAACTGATATTTCAAAAAGAAAACTGAAGTTTTGTAAATTAAGAAACTGCATAGAAAGCATTGCTCAAACATTGATCACACACAACAAATTAAAAGCTAAAACGACATGAAGTGCATTACTAGCACTTTAGTTAGGTAAGCAATTTAGAATATCACTACTTTAGGATTAAATTGGACGACATTGAGATTGAAGGAGTAGTAAACACATTCTTTTGGTCCATTAAATATTACTACTACTTAATAGTTTATGTAATTTGTGACATATAGGTCGGTTCAAGCTGTAGAAACAACCGTTAATGCTAGCTTGCATTAGGTTAGGTTGTCTGCATAGAAGCGTACCCAGGATTTGAAAGTGACGGGGCACCACTATCGAATAAAATTTTTGGAGAAGGAATCGAACCAAGGCAGCGCAATGCAACTGCCTAAGTTTTGAGTCTTAGAGTGCCAATTAAATATATATTTATTATTTAAGATATATTTATAGAGTTTTTTTTTTTTTTTTTTTGAAATTATCGGAGGCCGGTTTCCCCTCTACTGTAAAAGTAGGTCTGCCTCTGTGTCTACGTGACACCCCTTGGGGTATGGCTCTTCTCCCGACGGGCTGCCCTTCCGTGCAACTTTTGATGACACTAATTAATTTAGTCACTTTGAGTTTCTCCCCCAAGCTGTTCACTGTCATTTCTACTCAGGTTTCTCACAAGTTTCCAAGCTGGTCTTCTTTCGATCTTTAAGTCTGAAACTCTCAAAAGAGCTTGCTGAAAAATCAACTTTCGAGGGTGCTTTGCAAGATTTCGCTGAGAGGGTTCATGGAAGTAACGCATTGTCCAGTGCATTTAATAACATGAAAATAGTTTTGTAATACTTTAGCAACGAGTATAATTTATGTTCCGACCATGTGGTGAAATAAACTCGCAAGTAAAAGGGAGAGAATTATATTAGTGCCGTCTGGATTTTGATCATCTACTTTTAGATATATCTTCTTTATTTTTCAAAAAGAAAGAAAAACAGAAGAAGCAAAACGAAAAATGAGACGTTATTTTCGTAGTCCATTCAATCTATCTCAAGAATATATACTATACTTTGACTCGTGAAAATGTGAAATCACCCTATATCTGTTGATAGTTAAGTTCCAGCATTATATTCCACGAGGTGCAGTAATCTACCTATATATATAGTCAAGCATGCAATCACGGACAACATTTGTACACATAAATCATTTAAGTTATTATTAGTTTAAGCATTATATACCAACAGTTAAAAGAATTTTTTTAAGTATCAAGTCAGCCAAAAAGAATATGTACTTGTAAGTCTCTTTAAAAATTAAAATATGAGATTTGTAATTTTAAAATAATAAATTAGAACTTACTACAAGAGGTAAAGGTGATCTCACGGTTAACTTAAACGCTTAAGTTATACACTTTGGAACAATTGTTTAGTTTATCAGTGTAATTTAGTTTATTAATTAAAGCAGGTTAATATTTATAATTATTATCAAATTATAGTAATTACTAGTGTTTGTTAAATAGGTTCATTTATAGTTCGAAAATATAAACTATTTCAAGGCAACATGCACGAAACTTAAAATATGTACATAACTGGGCATTCCACAGTAAAAATATGCTACACAAATCCAAAAGACAGTCATGTTCTATGCTGCAGAGTGCTCTCAAATTTCGGACGTCTATCCTAGTTACAAACTGATGAAAAGCAGTGCCATTTCGCATCAAATCAGAAGCAGCTAAGACAAAAGCCAAGCGACAAGGGCACTATGGTTTTGGTTTTCACTGTGCAGCACGGAATCCATTTCCACCGTTATTTCATTCGTGCAATTTTGAAGTAACTCAGTGTCAGTATTATCCCACAGCGGCCAACTGTGATTAATGTCTTGCCCTGTTTCTTCCCATGACCATACTTCTCTACTGTCTTCAGCTATCTCTTGCCAATCCCATTCAACTGTACTATCTTCCATAAATAATTTCGTTTCGTTGCTATTCTCTTGTACATCTTTCAGACTATTTAATGATACAGCTTTACTCGCTGGACTACTCTCCAGTTGTGTATCTTCACTTGATACCATTTTATTATCGTGATCTTTGTCGTTATGTTCATTGATTCTGTTCGTGGTCCCGCAGTTACTTTCTGCCTCGTTGGTTACTTTTTCTGGGCATTCTCCTTGCCCGTTGTCTAAACAAGTCAAAATGAATTCATTTGGGTCCATATCTTGATCGTCCATGACCATTGGCATAATTTCGTCAAGCCATTCCATCCCATTATCTGTTAAAGACAAAATATAACTTAACATGATACCAGACAAGAGCTCTTAGATATTTTTACGTGTTTGACTCATGAGAAAAGCTTAAATTCACGTGTTACAAAATAAGTAATTAAAAGTAATATTTTATCGAATAGTTTAAGTACTAACCTGAACTAAGGTTGCTCTGGACCACTCTAGACCCTGACCAAGGATTTGGCGCAGCTACGTTTGCTACCTCTTCTTGCATGGAATCCATGGCATTTCCGTCTAGCCATGAGCTAATAGAGCTAGATAAGGCCTCTTTTTCCATGTTTGGAGTTGAGGGCATAGGAACTATTGAACTAAAAGGTTCACTACTTTCTTTAGGCTTCTTAGGCTCTGACAAACTTGAAGCAGACTTTTTTAAAGTTCTGTTTTTCTTTATTGTGGGTCGGCTTGTTGTGCCAACTCTACATTTGATAGGGTTCAAAGTTCCTTTATTAGCCAAATCAACTACAGCTTGAGGCAGCTTTTCGTCGCTTGGAATCCTTAAGCTTTCAACTTTTCTGCTTAGATGAGAGTTCCAGTAGTTTTTAATCTCATTGTCTGTTCTACCTGGTAAATGTCCCGCTATTAGAGACCATCTGCAATTATAGTAATAATAGAATTAGCTGACACTAGAAAATATTAGAAAGATAGCATGTTCATCATCATATATAATGTCTCGACTAACAAACGTAGCTTTTTCTTCTTTTTCTTACTATCTTTCTTCTTTATAGGAGTACCATTTTTCTAAATTAAATTGTCACTGCTAATTTTAGTCACACCGACTCAGACCAAAGCTGCTATAGAACTAATAATAGAAAAGGTTGAAGAAAGGGTCGAAAGCATGTGTCACTCGTCATGTGAAAACACAAGGATTATTGAACTGGCGGGGACCAATTTATTTAACTTATTCGTCAGCACAAAAGGATGTACAAAAAAATGCCATATAAGTGTCCGGAACTCTCATGCCCTTCTTTTTTTCGTTTTTTTCAAGCAAAAGAGTATAAAATGGAGCAACATAAAATGAAAGAAAAAAAGTACTCTGATCTCCCTTTCTGTTTTATGGACAAATTTCAGAAAAAAAGAAAAATGATTGAAACTCGTTATAAACATGCCGTATCATCTAAGTTTAAAATTAAATAGTTGAAGCTCTTATTCTTTTGTTGTATAGACTAAAATGAAAATAAAGTCATGTAAAATGAAATAGAAGTAGCATTGATTTTTTCATTTACCAGTGTGTAGTTGCTATCATTAAGTCGTTTACGTTGGGGAAATACCTGTTACCCAAAGTTGCATGCAACTTGATGATTATGTCTTCCTCTTCAGAAGTTATGTTACCTCTCCTCAAATCAGACCTCAAGTAATTAATCCATCTCAGTCGGCAACTCTTTCCACATCTAAGTAAGCCTTCAAAACACAACAAAACAAATTATAAACTTAAAATAAAGAAAATTTAAGTGCAGGATGTAAGGTTCATTAGAAGAAAATGGTATTGAAAAAGCTAAGGTCGTACGTACCAGCATTTTTGGGTAATGATCTCCAAGAGCCTTCGCCGTTAGTTTGAATATATTTAGTGAGAATTTCATCTTCTTCTGCAGTCCATCTGCCTCTTTTGAGACCCACTTTCTCACAACAAGGTGCTCTTCCCATTGGTAGTATGACAGGAGAAAACCACTCTCTGGTTATTGGCAAAGTGGCAAGTGGAAACAAGACAATTTGCCCCAAAATCAATGCCAATAAATAGAGAGACGGCAGAAATAACTGAGCCCCACACCTAAGACCTACTCTCTCTTCCCCGGCTTACTCTTTACTTTTGCCCTTATTCTAGTATTGTGTGGACTTTTACGTTGCAAAGGTTGACTTATTAGAGCTTTCATGCATGTCACTCTTCGCTAAAAGGGATGCAACGTAAGCTAAGATCAGATTTTGAAAAAAAAAAAATTGAAATTTCCAAAAACTTGTTTCGGGCAATTTTTGGGAAATTTTTTTGTTTTCCGGTCAAAAAAATTTTAACTTTTTTCAAATAAAATGCATGTTCGAACACAATTTTAATTTCCAAAAATTATTTTTCTATACAATTTCATTATTTTTTTTTTCAAGTTTCAACCAAATCTATTTTCAAACACTAGCTTAATCATAATACAACTTACTCAATATGCTTCAACTTCCCCTCTTTTTCTTGTTTTACCTTTTGAAAAGAAAAAAAGTGAAGCTAATATTTTTTTTGGCTTATTAACCTAAATGCTTTCTAATTAACAAAACTCTCGGTCTCCAAATAGAAATGTGGTATATTTGGATTTTGGTTGTATTATAACCATCAGTGTACACCACTCGATTCTTTATGATTCAATAGTTTGATGTATCATTTCGAATTCAATTTATAGGTTCAAATTAATAAATTAATCATATCTTAATCTTTTAAACTTTGACGGTTTGAGCAGGATACAATGGATTGATTTTGCCACGCTCCTAAATAAAGAAACTCTTAATAAAATACATATGCGCAGAGGCGGAGCTAGAGTGCGGTCAGCGGGTTCGACCGAACCCAGTAACTTTAGTTCGAACCTTGTATTTGTCTTAAAAATTTCATTGAATATGTATAAATTATTAAGTTAGAACCCAGTAACTTAAAACGATTAGAATCCCGAACCCATAAGCTTGAAATCCTGGCTCCACCTCTGCATATGCGTTATTATATAGTACTAATTTAACCTGTTATAAAATGGTAAGCAATCTAACTATATGAATATTTAGCAGTACCTAAAGTTAAACACCATTTTAATAATATCGGATGTCCAAAAAAAGTGTCAGTGACAGTGTGGAGAGTCTGACGGGGACGGAGAAAGGTAAAATTTGTACAATTACTTCATATGAAAGACGTTGAAAGAGACAGAGAGAATAGGAAGTCGTGTGTGGTGTTAAACGAAGACACGTACTGAATAGCCTGAAAGCTGAGTCGTGGCTCATCTATCGTCGAGAGCCTTGTGACGGGGCTTCCATCTCCCACGTTGATTGTCCCTCTTACACCATTTCTTAGCCTTTTTTCTTTGTGTTGTCATTTGAAAATATATTGATGTGATTATATTACTAATAGCCCCCTATGCCATCAACGCTTTTATTGGTTTCCATCTACCTCTGCCCACATCCAACAACCCTTTTTTCGCTTTACAATTAATTCTTTCGCTTAAAACCTTCTTTTTTTTTGTTTCTTTCCTCTTGTTTCAGTAGCCCTTTCGTTTGCCTTTTTGCCGTCCCTGCCCTCCTGATCAATGACAGGAGCCAAATTTGAAGATATACAATTTTTTCCGAAACTTTTTCAATTTTTTCGGAATTAGTGTATGGCAATCCACTTATAAAAAGATAGTACAAAATATCGAAAAACCAACCCTCGAAGAAGCAAACACTGAAATTCTCCCCCTAAATAAGGCTCTGAAATCATGTATACATTGTGGATGCTACTGAATGAGAATAAAGGATTCCCAATTTATAAAAGTCCAAACATTTTCCTATAAGAAAAATGACTAGCCAAATATGATAAAAAAATTAGAACAAACGCCTAACATGAATGACGAGAGCCAGATTTTGTGTTGTATAAGGAGAATATTACTTAAATTGGGTCTATTTTCTTTTCCTTTACTGCTTTTGTTATTGGGCCCAGAAACCCACAGTTGTATTTATGAACTTGTTTCAGTCATTGAGTCTGTTTTAGTTTTTGGCCCATATAGTACACGTTTGTAATTGAACATTTCATTAGTTCAGTTTTCCTAAGACAGAAGCTAGAAGCTTCTTCTCTTTCTCGCTGCGTATTTCTCTAACCCTAGATAGTTTCTCGTAGATTTACTTCGAATCCAAACTTTATCATGGTATCAGAGCCCAAATCTAGTTAGATCGGGTGATTACAAATCGACTGATGTTACCCTCGAGCATTTTGCCGGAGTTTAGCTCTTCCGCGGCGATCTGTCTTCTTTTAAAATTTTCCGTTGATTTCTCCCGTGATAACGCTTAAATTCGCGTGTTTTTCTGGTGGAGATTGTTCGTGTTGTTGTTCAACCGAAGTGAATCGGAATTTCAGAGGAGTCTTTCTTAACCTAGGGTTTGGAGATTTCTGCACCGGTACGCTTCAGCTAGGGTTTGGACGTGGTTTCGTCTTCGTTCCTCTATAGAAAGCCGTTGTTCCTTTCGGTTGTGAAGGAAATTGGCAACCCTAATCACTTCCTTTTTTATTGCATGTGTAGATTTTCTATTGATTGTGTATAAAATGACAATAGTTCTCCATCTGAGTTGCCTACTGGTCGCTCTACGTCTTCTCGTTCTGTGTTTCATAAGGACGACTATACTCGCCCATGTCATCCTTTCTATATGCATCTATCTGATGTGTTGGGGTCTTCACTAGTTCATGTGCCTTTTGATGGCACTGGGTACGGTAGTTGGAGACGAACTATTCTTGTAGCCTTGTCCGTTAGAAATAAATTGGATTTCATAAATGGATCCTCAGTTAAACCTCCTGACAGTTCTCCCTTGGCGAGACAGTGGCAGAGGTGTAACGATTTAGTAGTCTCATGGTTAACCAACTCCTTGTCCAAAGACATTGCTCGTAGTGTTGAGTACTCTGAACTTGCCAAAGATATTTGGAGTGAGTTGGAGGAAAGATATGGTCAAGTAGATGTTGCAAGAGTATTTGAGCTTAAAAAGGAATTAGCTCACATCTCTCAAGGCTCTCTTGATATTGCCTCATATTTCAATAAGATAAAGCAATTATGGGATGAAATTGACGCTTTGTCAATTAGTAGAGTCAGGTCTTGTAGCAACTGTGGGTTTAAATTTGATTATCAGAAGGATGATGATGTCCAAAAGGTGTATCAGTTTTTGATGGGTCTCAATGATACATATGTGCAGACTAGGAGTAACATCTTTATGATTAAACCATTCCCTTATGTGAACGTTGTTTACAGTATTTTGTTGTCAGGTGAGAATCAGAGGCAGGTTTCTACCTATCCTCAATTTCTCCCTACATCTGCTTCTTTCAATGTTGGGGTGTCCAAACAAGGATTTCCTTCCAAAGTCAATTTTGATGCTCAGAAATCACCTGTGTGCAAGTATTGTAAGAAACCAGGTCATATTATTGATAAGTGTTACAAGCTACATGGGTATCCTCCTAATTTCAAATTTTACAAAGGGTCTGGAAGTAGAAAGACTGCAACTCATGTTGAAGTCAATTCTCCCTCCTGCTAGTTTGGCTTCTAATATGTGTTCTGAGTCTGTCAAATCTTCTGAATCTGGTACTATTTCAATGGTTCGTGGTCTCACACAAGATCAATTCTCCCAGCTGATGATGTTGCTAAAACAATCTCATGTTTAGGCTAATTCTTGTCACGACCCAAACCGATGGGCCGCGCTTTTGTTTACCGAGGGTTAGAATCCCTCCCTTTTTGCACTTTCACCTAATTCACTAATGTGAATGACCGCAACGGGCACCCGGTACCTTACTCAACCCAGTACCTACGTAACATATCTTTCGAATCATACTATCATAGGTAAATGAGCCAGAGAGGCTATCGTGAGATTCGTAGATTAAAACATGGGGAAATACTCGACATAGAACGACCCGGCCTAATATAAAAACTCACATATGTAACATACAGGCCTATAAGGCCAACATGATCATTTGTAAACTCAAAACATAGGCCGACAAGGCCATACAAGTATTCATATACATGATACCTATCTACAAGCCTCTAAGATTACATAAGTATCACAAAGGTCGGGACTGGCCCAGGCCATACCAATCAATACATGTCCTAATTATACAGACCAAATAAGCAACTCCGGAGCAAATGGAGCGCACGAACACCTTCCACTAAGCTGATAGCCTACTTGGAGGACTCTCAACCTGTCTATCGAAATCGCGGGCATGAAACGCAGCATCCCCGGGCAAAAGGGACGTCAGTACAAATAATGTACCGAGTATGTAAGGAATGAAAATCAGTAAACAATAGACATGAGAGAAACATGGAGTAAAAAACTCAACATGTATATCTGAATAGCTCTATGAATCATTTAATATTATAATGTCATGCATATGCGTATAAATGTCATACCATGTATGGGTATATGCATTCATAACATCATCAAGCCTCTGAGGGCATCCCATCATATCATCTCGGCCACCAGCTGATCAGGTGGTGGTGCGTATATATATATATATATATATATATATATATATATATATATATATATATACACACACGCGTATACAACGACATCTCATCACGGGTCAATGTAAATGAGTGCAATGCATGACAAGTACGTCAATAAAATCTTTCGGAGTGTCATAAGACCATTATTCCTTTTATTAATATCATGAATAAACTTAATCAACTTACGTATTTTCTGAGACCCATGAACAGATGATAGAATAACATGACACATGAGGAATCAAGAACATAAGCATCTCTAGTATTTCTATGAATAAAGTCATGTATGGAAATTGTGCTTTTGCTCGTTTCGTTTGTGTCGTATAGATCATGCCAAAAGAAAAAAGGGATAGCCTTAACATACCTGAGTCGATTCTCTTAATAATCCTTCTAACACACGGCAATTGCGACAAATCATGTAACGGCAAATCGAAGTAGGAAAATATCCGTATGATATTCTTGAGAAAAATTGTACCATGCTCTCTTAGAATCGCAAATCTCTCACTTTATCTTATCATGAAGTTTCAAACAAATTGCTTGAACTCCATCCGTAAGCTCATCACCAAACAAATTGAACTCCATCCGTAAGCTAAGAGAGCTTAGCATCACCTTAATGAGATAAGAAATCTCTTAAATTTGTTGGTTTTTTATGGGCCGCACTTTGAATACTTGGTGTTACTAAGCTTCACAACTTTGTGCCATATTGAAAGGTGACTTAACATCATCAACTTGGAGTTGTGGGCTGCCACGTTGGGGCTCTTTTGGCCTTATCCAAAATCTCAATTTCTTAGTTAATCTTCCCACCAAAATTATCAATTAACCCACTTATCCACATAATTAAGAATTATCTTAAACTACTTAAAATACTACTCACTTTTAACATACTTTGTACACTTTACTATCATGGCCATATGGTACCTTGTACGGCGCTAGTCCATAAATACCGGGTATTATAGCTTATACCGTATTTTGTTCCAAAATGTCAAACTTTGACGAAATTCATTTTCTTCGATTCGCTTACTCTCTCACCTTCACGAATTTACCTTCACTTGTTTTGAAAATAACATAAATGCTTATAACCTCAAATAGTCTCATTCCCGAGCTTACATCGAATAACTTACGGCGAAACTTTAACGTACGAAAATGCAGGATGTAACATCTCATTTCCGAGCTTATATCAATTTAATTATGGCGTATTTTTATGTACGAAAACATGGGGTGTAACATCATTCCCCACTTTGGAACATTCGCCCTCGAATGTTGACTGATGCACTTATTTTTTTTATAACCTATGGCTCTTGCGAATACTTTAGTACTCTCCTTGCCATCTAGGCAAGTGCTCTGTGAATAAATCCAAAGGCCAGTGCATTCCCCCTTTTAGGCCTCTTTCTCACACCATGACTTGTGGTCGTAATTCTTCCAATCTCGTAATTGTTGCTAGCTTCCATCATGCAGCCAGTACGACTCTGACCTTGTAAGTGTGCCTATGCGACTCTTCTCTCCTTTTTCCTCGAGCTTTTAGCCAATCTCTGGGATTCACTTTGTGTACATATACAGAGCTTCATAAGAGGTCCCTCTGAGCATCAATGGGTATACTGAAGTTCTTCGCTCGGTACTTTGTTGAACTTACGAATATTGCTATATCTTATTTCATCGGCCCGGTTATCTATCCGCATGATTTTACTGCATCTATGTAGGTCATATTGTACCATAACTCTAACTTCGATCTATCGTTACTGAGGTCTGCCACCAAACTCCATGTTACTTTTGTTTGTTATCCCATATGTATAAATCTAAGTACTTTAATGCTTACTCTTTACTGTTCATCTTAAGAATGACGACCTAATCTCATCTTATACTTTGTGACTTCTGTCTATCCGTTGTTGATTTACCTCATTATTGATCTACAATCTACCACTGATAACTTGAAACCTCTTACGTAATCACTAGGGCTCACGTCTCATCGGGGAACATCTGAAATGATTAGACTGATCCACCTGGGGCGATACCATGCTTTCATAACCGTATTTCACATGTGATTCATCTTACGTGGGAATTTTAATCCTGTACAATTCATGAAATCTCCCTTTTTTTCAAAACATAACTCAATCGAAGGCCCAAATGTCATCCTTTATCTACCACAATTGCACCCTTATTCTACTACCAGGACAGCATTCCATCTCTTCTAAATGCCATTAGTCTTTGACTCCTTTGAGTTCATTAAGGCTATACTGAGCTTTGTATAACTTAGAGAAACCATTAGCTCTTCTTGTTTTCATAGGCTTAATCCTGGGCACTTATCCATTCTCGTCACCTTCTCACTTGCCCTTTCTTATCCTTACTCCTGTCTTCCTAAAACCTTGTTGCTTTACCATACTTTAGCTTGCGACCTACACATATCTATATTTATTATTCACCACCTTCCTTCAACTTGCTTGAACCATAGATTTTCTTAAATTATTTTGGAACATCAAGCGAGACATCACACCATTTCTAACTCTTCTTTATTCTCTTAACCAGACCTCTCGATACGTAGAAACCATAAGTTGGAAGATATGCCACTGACGATGTCGCTATCATTCTTGGATACCAAATTCCCGCGCTTCTAGCTTTCTATCCGAAGTAAGGACTATTGACAACCTTCTGCATTTGAGTATCTCGTACGTTGTCCACCTTTACCTTACTTTTCTTAAAGTCTCACATCATATCTTCCATCTCTTTCTTAACCCCCCTTCCACTTAGGTATAATTCACATCCACAACTTGAAGCTCTTTTATAATACTTGCACCTCTGGTGCATACACAATCTGGTGGTAGCTGATCCGGGCCAACCCTGCACCACTATAAAGCGGCGAGAGCGGTTGATGCAGCTTTTACCCGAATAGGTCGGGATCGAATTTACAGGGAGCTAAATTTGGGAATTGGTTTCCTATCTAAACTAGCAATGTGTAATGCTCTTAATTACACTTCCAATCATAGTTGTTCTTTTGATTACTTCTATTTGTTTATAATATGAGATGCTAAATTTAACTAAGAATACTTGCTAAAGGGTTGTCTAATAGGTAACGAGGCACTAGGGAAGTGACTTCCCCCTAGGTGAATACTTGACGGGTTCCTAAGCTTAAAGCAAAGATGTTATGTTTGGGATGGCGATATAGCCATTTGCTCGACACTCCTCACTCTATACCTCTCGGTAGCTTGAGTGAATTTGCCCGAATTGACTTTCTCAAGACCAATTGGGTGTCGAAATTAAGCAAGCAATGTAGGATCAGGTCGGGTATTACTATCTCTAGATTTAACCCTTTAATTGGGGCTATCAATCTCTTGAGTACGCCCCAATTTCTTGTTGGACTGACTTCCTAGACTTAAGCTCTCTTTCTCAAGAAGAGCCCAGGTCACTTAGGCACAAATTAGTGTTTGCAACCACTAATCCAACAAACAAAGCACAAATCAGTCCAAATATCAACCACCCATAAACATCTAAGCATTAAAACATAAGTCCCATCAAATACCCACACTAGGGTTGAGCCACAACCCTAGCTAATGGGTTTAGCTACTCATAATTATGGAAGAAAACAAGAAATTAGATGAAGAATAACCCATAATATTTAATTAAAAACTAAGATAATGAAGATTCAGCGTAAATGTAGCTACAAATTACTCAAAATAGAACAAAAGAGTCGTTCACATGCTCTCCTCAAAGTCAGATTACCAAAGATGACCTAAAAATGTGAAAAGAAAGTATTTATACTAGGCCGAATTTTCTGGACAAAAATACCCCTGACGAGGTAATGCGGTCCGCACAAAATGCACCGCGGACCGCGCTGAGGCTTTTTGGCTTGATTCTGCATTCTCTGAATCTGGCCACCACGGGCCGCATAAAATGCACCGCGACCGCGGTGGCTTCAATGCAGTCCGCACAAAATGACTTGCGGACTGCGCTGGCTTCAATCTCCATTTTTCATAACTCTCTGAATCTCATCTCCGCGGACCACATAAAATGGTTTGCGGTCGCGGTGAGGCTATTGCGGTTCGCCCAAATTGGTTTGCGGCCGCGGTGCTTGAGTTACCAAAAACTGCACCTCTCTGAATCTCATCACTCAAACCGCACAAAATGGATTGCGGCCGCAGTGGATCTGTTTCAACTATGCTTGGACTTGTCCTTGGTACTTGTGCATGTTTCACTCCTTTTTGAGCTGGTTTTGACTAATTGTCACCTTTTTGACCAAACCCTTCAAACAAGTACGACATGTAAGCCTTTGGGACTATTTTGTATACCTTTTTGATCAAAACTCAAGTAAAAAGGAGTGTAAAATGAACTAGAATCCCTAGTTATCAACTCCCCCAAACTTAAGCTTTTGCTTGTCCTCAAGCAAATAAAATAAGACCCACCTTTTAAAAGTAAAACCAAGAAAATTCAGCTGACCTAAAGTGACCTCATCTAGCATCAATTGGGACTAACAATTGCCCTCAACTCAAATGAGTCATTGACAACATTCAACCTTTTAAACACCATGGTTTTAGTGCAACACGAGAGCATCAAGGATTGACTCGACTCACCAAAGAAACTCTTTCTACTACCTTGGCTATTGTGGGACCCAAACTCATACATCCTCAACTCTCCCTAAGCAAACCTCACTTTAAAATTGTAGCACTCAGAACGAGGATAGTGGAAACACACTCATATCTCTCAAGGAAAGGTCACAAGTCCGGCTCTAAGTACCATAAGCTTGCCCCTTATGTGAGTCACCACTAATGTAAGCTTCATTCAACTCAAGATCATATAGGGCTTTTGTGGAGATATAGTGAAGGCTTTTGGTTCAGGGTAGGAAATATTTGGTCTAACTAGGTTCCATCTTCCCTTTAGCACTTCATTTGCTTCATTTTTGGCACACATTCTCTTGACTTTTTAAGTCATTTACTTCTTTCTTAGGGGTTAGAGAGACACACTGTCACTCTTTCTTGTTCATTTCAAACCTTTTTCTCCTTTTTAGGCTTTCCACGCCTTTCATCACTTTACTGTTATTCAATCCCTTCATTTCTTCTATATTGCTCATTCTTTTTGACTTTTTAATTTTTCTTTCTTTTTCATTGCCTTTCCTTTTCTTTGCTTTAGTACCTTTTACCACTTTGTTGCATCCCTCGTCTCTCCCCCCCCCCCCCCAAACTTATGTTTTTGCCATGTGCTAAGGAAAGATTGGGTGCCAAGAGAGGGTCTTTTCAAAATGGGTAAAGGCTTGTATCATGGTCTTTAAAGGAAAAAAAGGGCTATGGTTCAAAGGGGTTGACTAGGGAAATTATCATTGGTGGGCTATGGATGTTTTCAAGATATCATTTGGATCAAGGTGAGCCTATAATTACTTCTCAAGTCAAACTACACTTAGGATTTCGACAAACATTCAGGGCATGTTCTAGACTCAATGGCACGGGACTTGGACTTGAAATTCAAATTCTCACCACACAAGCTATAGGATTGCTAAAGAGACAGAGTCGGGGGCCCACAACGACCTTAGCTAAGATTTGAGCAACACAATGGTCCCGAAAAACCACTTGATGAGTATCGTCCAACACAAGAGTCTCAAGGTCACAAATTTCACCATCCTATACACAACAATTTGTTTTTGACCATAGGATCAAAGGCAAATGTGTTAGGACCAAGTGAAGCTTTGCTTGAGACACCACTACTCACTGGCTATTATTTACGCAAAAAGAAAAAGAAAACAGACTCAAACCCTTAAGAAGGTTGTCATGCCATCCATCATCGGGAAGAGCCACCCGGTTTACACAAATTCCACCTTTGGAAAGAACCGTGGCATTAAGAAAACCAAAGGCTTATTGCACGCAAAAACTAAAAATAAGAAGCTATCAAAATGAAATAAGAAGCTAGTAAAGAAGAAAGAAAATGCGAAAAGTAAAATGAATATGTACAAGAGGGGATTTAGTCAAATATACATAAGGGAGAATGAATATATACATCAGAAAGTAACTTTATATGCAGACCAAAGTTGCAAAA
>NC_031989.1:46517197-46526501 GCF_001879085.1 Nicotiana attenuata
GGAGCTAGATTTGGGAATTGGTTTCCTATCTAAACTAGAAATGTGTAATGCTCTTAATTACACTTCCAATCATAGTTGTTCTTTTGATTACTTCTATTTGTTTATACTATTAGATGCTAAATTTAACTAAGAATACTTGCTAAAGGGTTGTCTAATAGGTAACGAGGCACTAGGGAAGTGACTTCCCCCTAGGTGAATACTTGACGGGTTCCTAAGTTTAAAGCAAAGATGTTATGTTTGGGATCGCGATATAGCCATTTGCATGACACTACTCACTCTATACCTCTCGGTAGCTTGAGTGACTTTGCCTGAGTTGACTTTCTCAAGACCAATTGGGTGTCGAAATTAAGCAAGCAATGTAGGCTCAAGTCGGGTATTACTATCTTTAGATTTAACCCTTTAATTGGGGCTATCAATCTCTTGAGTACGCCCCAATTTCTTGTTGGACTGATTTCCTAGACTTAAGCTCTCTTTCTCAAGAAGAGCCCAGGTCACTTAGGCACAAATTAGTGTTTGCAACCACTAATCGAACATACAAAACACAAATCAGTCCAAATATCAACCACCCATAAACATCTAAGCATTAAAACATAAGTCCCATCCAATACCCACACTAGGGTTGAGCCACAACCCTAGCTAATGGGTTTAGCTACTCATAATTATGGAAGAAAACAAGAAATTAGATGAAAAATAACCCATAATATTTAATTACAAACTAAGATAATGAAGATTCAGCATAAATGTAGCTACAAATTACTCAAAATGGAACAAAAGAGTCGTTCACATGCTCTCCTCCAAGTCAGATTACAAAAGATGACCTAAAAATGTGAAAAGAAAGTGTTTATACTAGGCCGAATTTTCTGGACAAAAATACCCCTGACGAGGTAATTCGGTCCGCACAAAATGCACCGCGGGCTTTTTGGCTTGATTTTGCATTCTCTGAATTTGGCCACCGCGGGCCACATAAAATGCACCGCGGCCACGGTGGCTTCAACGCGGTCCGCACAAAATGGCTTGCGGACCGCGCTGGCTTCAATCTCCATTTTTCATAACTCTCTGAATCTCATCTCCGCGGACCGCATAAAATGCTTTACGGCCGCGGTGAGGCTACTGCGGTCCACACAAAATGGTTTGCAGCCGTAGTGCTTGAGTTACCAAAAACTGCACCTCTCTGAATCTCATCACAAAATGGATTGCGACCGCAGTGTATCTGTTTCAACTGTGCTTGGACTTATCCTTGGTTGTCACGACCCAGATTTCCCACCCTCGGGAGTCGTGATGGCGCCTACTAATGAGAGCTAGGCAAGCTAAATTTAATTACTTTTTCATTAATAATCTAATCCATTTTGAACAGTTACCGGCAGTAATACAAAAGCAACGAAATTCAAATAATTAAGTGGAAGTCTTTATGTTATATAGAACTGAATAGAAATGCGGAAAACTCAGTATAAGCCTCTACCCAAGACTGGAGTCACAATACTCACGAACTACTAAGAATACAACATACAAACTTCTGAAAGAAAACATAAGCTGTTTGTCTTGAATACAATGAGATAACAGATAAAAATAAAGGATAGAGAAGACGCCGGGCCTGCGGACACCTGCAAGGCTACCTCGGGTCTCGCTGAAATGAAGCCTGCTCCCACACTACTGTTGCTGCTGCTCGAAACCTGGATCTGTGCAAACTAGCACAGAGTGTAGTATCAGCACAACCGACCCCATGTGCTGGTAAGTGTCTAGCCTAACCCCGGCGAAGTAGTGACGAGGCTAGACTGGACACCACATAAACTTGTGCAATTATATATATACAGCGGAATCGAAATACAAAACAAGTAAACAATGTGGGAGGGGAAGCATGCTGTGGGGAGATAACAGTTTCAAGTATAAATTGACTGATACGAAGGAAAAGCACAATTCATACAGCAATCAGAAACAGAGATCAACAAGTGCACGACATCACCCTTCGTGCTTTTACTCTCGTCCTCACGTATAATCAATAGAATCGGCACGGAATGGCATATCGTGCGGCACGGCATCACCCTTCGTGCTTTACTCACTTTTCCTCACAATAAGCAAACAATGCACGGCATCACCCTTCGTCCTTTTGCACTCTTCCTCACCCAATCAACAATCACAAACAAGGGCAAGGGAATAATAAAACAAGAATGGAAATCTGAATCGCGCAGCGGACTCAACCTTAGGAAGAGTGGGCGCTAATACTTTTACCCAATAGTGGTATCGGGGTCAATTTCCACAGGGAGCTAGAAAGGGAGTTGGATATTTGCTTAGCCTAGAAATGCGTGTATGCTTCTAATTGATCTTCTATCATTTTTGGGTTTTTATGATTATCAACTACAATTTAACAACTACTAATTATAACTAAATTATGCTAAGATATTAATTCTAGGTTGTATGCAAGATAGAGAAAGGCACTAGGGTCGTGGCATTTACCTAGGTGGTCAACTAACGGGTAGAGATTCCTAATACAAGAATGATGATTATGGGGCTTATGCTATAACCGTTGCACGATTGCACTCACTCTCACACCTCTCGGTAGAAAGAGTGATTTTGCCCAATTGACTCTCTCGAGACCAATTGGGTAGGCCAACAAGCCCAAGCAACTTAGGGTTCAAGTTGGGTAATTACTCTCTCGAGGTTTAACCCGTTAATTGGGACTACCATTCTCATGGGTCCATCCCAATTTCTTGTTAGGTTAATTTTGGAGTCATAGACACTCTTTCTCAAGAAGAGTCAAGACCCACCAAGCTAGACTTAGTGTTTACAACCACCAAATCCTAGTTAAATCATAAAATTAACCCAAATAACAAACACCCAACATCATTCAAGCATTAAACAATCACACCCATTAATTACCCACACTAGGGTTGAGCCACAACCCTAGCTAATGGGTTTAGCTAGACATAATAGCAACAGAAATTGAAGAAGTAGTAGATAAAATCAACATATTGATTAACTAGAATGTTAATCTACAAGAATCCACGATAAAACAAGATGAAAATGCCCAAAATAGGCTAAAACTTGAGTCTCACGAGTGCTGCTGCTATCTGATCTCTAAAACTTAACCTAGAAATAATAAAATATTCTATTTATACTAGGCTAGAAAAACAGGACAAAAATACCCCTGCAGGGCTGGCGCGGACCGCGCAGAAATGCAGCGCGGCCGCGTAGGGGTCTTGGCCTTCGATCACTCACTTCTGACGCTGGGGACGCGGACCGCACAAAGATGTAGCTCGGCCGCGCAGGCTAATGGGCGCGGACCGCACAACAATGAAGCTCGACCGCGTGGACACCAGCGCTGACCGCGTAGAAAGGAGCATTGACCGCGCATGGAAACCTTGAGATGGATGCTTTCTGAATCTCCTAGCGCGGCCGCGCAGCAAATCAGTGCGGTCCGCGCTAGGTCCTCTTGTCCCCACTTCAATGATTTTATTTACACTTGAGCAGGTTTCACTCCGTTTCGAGCCGCTTTTTTACTTTTGTCATCTTGTCGCTCAAACCTGCAATCAAGCGCACTTCGTAAGCATTCTAGGTCTATTTTATGACAATTCATACATAAAGCATAGGCAAGTATGGCATAAAACGTGTTAAAATCACAGTTATCAGTCAGCAAGCAGTAGCAGCAGCAACAGCAGTGAAATCACAGCTCCTGGTAGTTCCAGCTACCAAACCTCCTCGAACTACACTGACCTGATTCCTTTATAGCCAAGGATATGTAGGCAACCTCCGAAGCAGGGTGCGGTCAACTCTTTCAAAATGCTTCACACGGAGTATTCAAACGGGCAAAAATCGCTCGTATCCGCTCACTTATCTTTGCCCGCAAACTTTTCGTGTTTCCGAGCAAAGAGGGGCACGTGATTTTTGCCCTATATGAATTATTCCCAGAAATTCAAACAAAATGATTTCTTTCATTATTTTGCAATTTTGTGGATTTTTGTGACATTTTGTGTTAATTGTCTGCATTTTGTTTGTGCATTTTAATTAGTGAAAAATACAAAAATACTTGGCATTTGCATTTAGGGTTAATTTCATATTTTTAAAATTAATTAGTAATTAAGTTACTTTAAAATGAAGCAAATAACAAAAAATGGTTCTTTTGCATTTCTACTTTTAACTTGTTTTAGTTTTCTTTTAAATTAGGAAATCGTTTATTTGACAATTAAGTAGTATAATTTTAGAGTCAATTTGGGTCTTTTATTTTTAATTTTGCATTTAACAAAAATCAGAAAAATAAATAAAAGTAATAAAAAAAGGGGGGAAAAGTGAAGTCTAAAAGGGTTTAAAAGGGCTGGTTTGTGTAACACTTGGGCCAAAATTCAAAATCTAACCCCAAATAAGCCCCTGAACCCGCCAAGGCCCAAACCCCCAACCCGGTCCAGCCCCTCACCCTACCAAAACAACCCCGTTTTTGCAAAATCAATCACAGCCCTTGATTTTTCCTCATTCAACGGATGAGAACTAACTAGGTTTAGAGTATTTAATGGTCGAAACTTACCCCCCCTACCCCCAATGTCATCATCCTCTTCACCCAACCCAGAGCTCGTAACGCCGCCGGCCGGAAATCGCCTCCGCCGGCGGCTGGTCGCCAATAGCCCCCAAACTCACACCATAGCACCATCTCAACCTCCTTAGCATGAATCCGACCTTTGTTACCCCCAAATCTCTGTCAAAAGGTTCGAATAATCCAAACCCTAGGTGCCGTCGCCGCCGCCCACGGCGGCACCAACCCCAAACCCGTCCAAAATNTTCCTTCTGATGGGGCTTAGAAGCATTCAGCCTTATGCACCGTATCGAGTGTTGAGGCAGCTGGGGAGATGCCAGATAGTACCCAAGGATGATGACCTCAGTTTGCAAGTGGTTGAGATTGGCCCTGATGGCCAGTTTCCTGAAGCAATGGTCCGTCAAGTCTGGAGCGAATGTCAATATTTGACGGCAAACACTTGTGTTCGAGATCGAGCCAAAGGAGAAGTGTCGCCTGATTACCAGGCTTGGTACAAAAGGGACGTTGCATTCGGAAGACCGGCCAAACGACCGCACATCCAGGAATTTGTTGAATCATCACGAGAACAGTGGGGTTGGTTAACCAAAGAAAATGAGTATAGGGCCTGCATAGGAGCATTGGAAAAACAGGTCCAGGACCTCCGATTTGAGAATAGCTTGCAAGCCGCGGCTGATGAAGGTGAGAAAAAACAATTGGCCAAAGAGAATGAAGCTTTACGCGACCTTAGTTCCAATTCAAGCGCACAATGGCCCGACACGACCATATGATGATTGTTTGGTCAACACAAGAGTCTCAAGGCCACAATTTTCACCATCCTAAACACAACATTATGTCTTTGACCATGGGATCAAAGGCAAATGTGTTAGGCCCAAGTGAAGCTTGCCTGAGGTCCTCTTAATTACAAATATGAAAATCAAAAGAAGAAACATAAAAAACGGACTCAAACCCTTAAGAAGGTTGTCACGCCATCTATCATTGGGAAGAGCCACCCGGTTCGCACAACACACTACCCTTGGAAAGAACCGTGGCATTAAGAAAACCAAGGGCTTATTGAAAACACTAAAATCGAAACAAAAGGCTACGAGCCTCACTACTAGGCTGAAAATGAAAAATTTGAACGAAAATAGAAAAACCAAATGAATATGTACAATGGGGGGTAGAATATACAACGGGATGAATATATACATAAGAGTCTAAAAGTAGCCAAAGTTAAAAGTTATATACAGGCCAACTATTTAAAAATCTAAGACAATCCAAAACATAGACTAGAAATAAAATAAATATATACAGTCATCCAGTGTATCAGAATCAAAATGGTAGGGCGCACCCCCACGAATAAAAGCTGGCATTGTCCCCAATGCCAACTACCAAAATAAGCTCAAAAACAGAGTAAAAGGATATAGAAAGGCCCCTCAAGCCTAGTCCACATGCGTGGGGTCTCCTGTCGTCCCTGGATCATCTGTAGTAGCCGGGACCTCAGACTGGTCGCCAACCTGCTGCTGCTGTGCTGCTGGGACATGAGCTGGATCAAGGACAGGCTGAACCACCGGTGGAACACTGGATGTACCCTCATGAACCTGGGCCACCTCTATCACAACTCCCTCAGTGCTAGGGAGTTTACTCTTCTTCCTCGGCCTGGGAGTCTCCTTCTGCTGTGGCTGAACTGCTGCTGGATCTACAGTTGGCTCCCCGAAGAGTAAGTCAAGTGGCATCTGATCCGCCAAAAGCTTATCCACATCCTCCCTCAACTTCATCACTGACTCCTTGGAAGCCTTTTGCTTCCTCAATTTCCTGTGCTCCCTAGCTAGTTTACCCAATGCTGTGCTGTGTGCCCCAACTGCCTTAGCCAAGGCATTCTGTGTCTCCATCATCTTTTCCTGGTTGGCCAGGATCTTCTTCAGTGTCTCCTCAATAGAAGGAGGGATCTCAACTGTGGAAGGGGCTGACTGTGCCTGAACTACAGTGGCCAAGTTTGACAACTTGGATGTCGCAGCTGACATCCAGTTGTTCAAACTGGCTAGAGACTGAGCAAGCTGGTGGGCAGTGAACTGGTGAGTCTTCGATGAAGGGACATCCGGGTCTGCCGCAGTAGATGGACCAGCAATAGTAGAAGGGCCCTGAGGCAATGTCTCACTGGTAGCAGGGATGGTGGAAGGCTCAGTGGACTGCTCAATAACCGCTGGCTCCTCAGACTGGCCAGGTGCGGTGGAAGTGGATGCCTGAGGCTTTTTGGACCTCTTTTGGTTGTCGGGCCCCAACTGACTGTACCATGAGTAGGGGGCCACTGGATCTACCTGGACATCAAACCTCTTCTTCTTCACCTTCAATTCTCTAAAGTACAGGGAAAGAGTGTTCGGGAAGGGGTAGTTTGTGTTGGTCTCCTGCCCGACCGTACAAATCACCCTTGACATGATGTTGCCCACATTCAGAGGAAACCCAGACATAATAGAAGCCACTAACACTGCACGGGGAATAGGAACTGTGTGATCATGAGTGGAGGGGTCAAGCCTACTACACACGAAGGTCAACCAACCCTTTGCTTCAAAACTGAACGTGTTTCTTAGAATCTTCTCCCCTGCTTTCAACCAAACTGGGACAGTGCCCGGGGCTGCCAAGTGCTGGGCCAACCACGGGCGAACCTCTTCTTTCATTGCCAGCTTTTCTAAGTATTGGGTTTCGTCCTCTTCGTTGAACCCAAAAACTCATTCAGAGACTTCCCATCAAACATCACCACTTTGTCCCTCACTTGTGTCGCCTTTGAGTCTTTCACTACATGATAAACATTGCAGTAAAATTCTTTCACCATATGTTCATTTGCGACTATGCAACGTTCCTTGAAGAACCCCCAACCCTCTCTAGTACGGAATTGTGCTTGCACATGTGGGTTTAGAGGAAGAAGATCAGAGTCAATAAACTGCCTCTCCGGAATCAATTTTCTTTTGGGCCACCACTCTCGAAATCTGTGGAAGGCTATTTCACTTACAAATCTATCAGCCCATGCCTCCGGTTTTCTTGTTCTATCAACACCACCAACTTGGGGCTCACCCCCCTCACCATATCCGGCACTCTCCCCAGATAATGAAGCTGTGAGGGAGGTGGAGTATTGTGCCTCACTTCTATCTTCGGACTCATCAGACGAGTCCAAAACTACATTCACCGGTTTTTTGAGGTTTTTATCAGCTGGTCCCTTGGAGGTAGGTGAAGTTGAAGGAGAGTCATGCAATTGGAGCGAGAGAGACATGTGAGTGGGAGCAGATTCAGAAGTAATACTCCGGGATGGTGCATACTCACTCCCCGAAGAGTGGGAGGCAGCTCTATCAGCTTCCCGTATTATCTTGTGGGTCTTTTTGATATTCTCCCGAGTCTGGGGAGTGAGTTCAACAACCCGCTTTCCTTTTCCCCCTCGGGAGGAACCACCCCTCCCGGGTTGTTGCTCTTTTCCTCCTCGTTGCTTAACCATGATCTGCAAAGAAAAGTCTAACATTGTTAGTTGAAGCATATGCAGTGAATTGGATGGTACAGTTGAAAGCATGGGTTAGAAATAGGGTTGCAGAATAGAAGGGGCACGGACCGCGCAAAAGAGCCACGCGGATGCGCTGGGTAGCGTGGACCGCGTAAAACTGTAGCGCGGACCGCGCTTAAGATGTTCCAGAGACACCCCTCTCTGAATCTCACCGACGCGGTCCGCACTGTTTTGGACCACGACCGCGCTAGGCTGGCGCGGACCGCGTAGAAGGGACGCGCGGCCGCGTAGGGCAAATAATGAACTGAGGATGGGGATTTTCATTTAAGTCCAATTTATTTGTTCAAATTATGGGTCCTAATTGTCCCTACCCAGTTACTAATCAAGAAATCATGCCCATTGTTTCACATAAACACACAAAATCTACCCTAACAGGTAAAACTAAGAGAGAAAGAAGAAAATAAGAAGTTATACTAACAGGAAGCAAAATAAAATAAAATAAACTATGAATGAGATTAGTGAGGAATGTTACCAGGGGTTGTGAAAGTTTTAACTACTTGAAGCAAGTTGTTTTGATGCACAGTGAAAATTTGAGAGCTCAGGTAGAAAATTGGCGAAAAGGTTAAAATGAAGCCTAGGGTCTCTATTTATAGAAAACATTGTGAGACCCATTACTTACCCACCAGCGCGGCCGCGCAGAAATGGCCGTGGATCGCGCTGGATTTTTCAGCATCCTTAATTGCCTGAACAACCCACGCGGACCGCACTGTTTTGGTGCACGGCCGCATGGGAAACTTCAGAGAGTATGTAATTTGGGCTTCTCCCGCGCGGACCGCACAAAAATGTCACGCGGAACGCGCAGCAAACTTCAGAGACTCAGCTCCCATTTCACCAGCCTACGCGGACCGCACTGTTTTGGTGCGCGGCCGCGTAGGCAAACTTCAGAGACCTTAAGATTTTTTGCTACTTTTGCCCTGCACTGGTCCAACATCAACCCTGCACATCTCACAAACCATGAGTTGAAAAATCCTAATCTACAACGGAAAAATAAAAAGAAAGAAAAAGACATGGGTTGCCTCCCAAGAAGCGCCTGATTTAACGTCGCGGCACGACGCATTTTACCACAATATCACTTCAAATGAAGGAGTGCCACCACGTGGCTGTCATCAATCTTCCCCAAGTAATGCTTCACACGATGCCCATTGACTCGGAAAACTTCACCATTTTTGTTCTTGAGATCAATAGCACCAAATGGGGTCACCCCAACAACTTCAAATGGACCACTCCACCTAGACTTGAGCTTTCCCGGGAATAACCTCAAC
>NC_031989.1:46528702-46532311 GCF_001879085.1 Nicotiana attenuata
GGGTGCACCCCACGAATAAAAGCTGGCATTGTCCCCAATGCCAACTACCAAAATAAGCTCAAAAATAGAGTAAAAGGATATAGAAAGGCCCCTCAAGCCTAGTCCACATGCGTGGGGTCTCCTGTCGTCCCTGGATCCTCTGTAGTAGCCGGGACCTCAGACTGGTCTCCGACCTGCTGCTGCTGTGCTGCTGGGACATGAGCTGGATCAAGGACAGGCTGAACCGCCGGTGGAACACTGGATGTACCCTCATGAACCTGGGCCACCTCTATCACAACTCCCTCAGTGCTAGGGAGTTTCCTCTTCTTCCTCGGCCTGGGAGTCTCCTCCTACTGTGGCTGAACTGCTGCTGGATCTACAGTTGGCTCCCCGAAAAGTAAGTCAAGTGGCATCTGATCCGCCAAAAGCTTTTCCACATCCTCCCTCAACTTCATCACTGACTCCTTGGAAGCCTTTTGCTTCCTCAATTTCCTGTGCTCCCTAGCTAGTTTACCCAATGCTGTGCTGTGTGCCCCAACTGCCTTAGCCAAGGCATTCTATGTCTCCATCATCTTTTCCTGGTTGGCCAGGATCTTCTTCAGTGTCTCCTCAATAGAAGGAGGGATCTCAACTGTGGAAGGGGCTGACTGTGCCTGAACTACAGTGGCCAAGTTTGACAACTTGGATGTCGCAGCTGACATCCAGTTGTTCAAACTGGCTAGAGACTGAGCAAGCTGGTGGGCAGTGAACCGGTGAGTCTTCGATGAAGGGACATCCGGGTCTGCTGCAGTAGATGGACCAACAATAGTAGAAGGGCCCTGAGGCAATGTCTCACTGGTAGCAGGGATGGTGGAAGGCTCAGTGGACCGCTCAATAACCGCTGGCTCCTCAGACTGGCCAGGTGCGGTGGAAGTGGATGCCTGAGGCTTTTTGGACCTCTTTGGGTTGTCGGGACCCAACTGACTGTACCATGGGTAGGGGGCCACTGGATCTACCTGGACATCAAACCTCTTCTTCTTCACCTTCAATTCTCTAAAGTACAGGGAAAAAGTGTCCGGGAAGGGGTAGTTTGTGTTGGTCTCTTGCCCGACCGTAGAAGTCACCCTTGACATGATGTTGCCCACATTCAGAGGAAAACTAGCCATAATAGAAGCCACTAACACTGCACGAGGAATAGGAACGGTGTGATCATGAGTGGAGGGGTCAAGCCTACTACACACGAAGGCCAACCAACCCTTTGCTTCAAAACTGAACGTGTTTCTCAGTATCTTCTCTCCTGCTTTCAACCAAACTGGAACAGTGCCCGGGGCTGCCAAGTGCTGGGCCAACCACGGGCGAACCTCTTCTTTCATTGCCAGCTTTTCTAAGTATTGGTTTTCGTCCTCTTCGTTGAACCCCAAAAATTCATTCAGAGACTTCGCATCAAACATCACCACTTTGTCCCTCACTTGTGTCGCCTTTGAGTCTTTCACTACATGATAAACATTGCAGTAAAATTCTTTCAGCATATGTTCATTTGCGACTATGCAACGTTCCTTGAAGAACCCCCAACCCTCTCTAGTACGGAATTGTGCTTGCACATGTGGGTTTAGAGGAAGAAGATCAGAGTCAATAAACTGCCTCTCCGGAATCAATTTTCTTTTGGGCCACCATTCTCGAAATCTGTGGAAGGATATTTCACTTACAAATCTATCAGCCCATGCTTCCGGTTTTCTTGTTCTATCAACACCACCAACTTGGGGCTCACCCCCCTCACCATATCCTGCACTCTCCCCAGATAATGAAGTTGTGAGGGAGGTGGAGTATTGTGCCTCACTTCTTGCTACGGACTCATCAAACGAATCTGAAATTACATTGACCGGTCTCTTGGAGGTAGGTGAAGGTGGAGGAGCGTCATGTAGTTGGAATGGGTCAGAGGTGTGAGTGGGGGGCTGATTCTGAGGTGATGCTCCGGGAGGGTGCATACTCACTCCCCGAAGAGTGGGAGGCAGCCCTATCAGCAGCCCGTATCAGCTTACGGGCCTGGGGAGTGAGTTTAGCAACCCGCTTTCCTTTTCCCCCTCGGGAGGAACCACCTCTCCCGGGTTGTTGTTCTTTTCCTCCTCGTTGCTTAACCATGATCTGCAAAGAAAAGTCTAACATTGTTAGTTGAAGCATATGCAGTGAATTGGATGCTACAGTTGAATGTATGGTTTATAAATAGGGTTGCAGAATAGAAGAGGCGCGGACCGCGCAAAAGTGCCACGCGGACGCGCTGGGGTAGCACGGACCGCGTAAAACTGGAGCGCTGACCGCGCTTAAGATGTTCCAGAGAAACCCCTCTCTGAATCTCACCGACGCGGTCCGCATTGATTTGGACCGCGGCCGCGCTAGGCTGGCGCGGACCGCGCAGAAAGGACGCGCGGCCACGTAGGGCAGACAATGAACTGAGTATGGGGATTTTCATTTAAGTCCAATTTTTTGTTCAAGTTATGGGTCCTAATTGTCCCTACTCAGTTACTAATCAAGAATTCATGCCCATTGTTTCACATAAACACACAAAATCTACCCTAACAGGTAAAACTAAGAGAGAAAGAGGAAAATAAGAAGTTATACTAACAGGAAGCAAATAAAATAAAAAAAAATTAAACTATGAATGAGATTAGTGAAGAATGTTACCAGGGGTTGTGAAAGTTTTAACTACTTGAAGCAAATTCTTTTGATGCACAGTGAAAATTTAGAGCTCGGGTAGAAAATTGGCGAAAAGGTTAAAATGAATCCTAGGTCTCTATTTATAGAAAACACTGTGGGACCCATTACTTACCCACCAGCGCGGCCGCGCAGAAATGGCCGCGGACCGCACTGGATTTCCAGCTTCCTTAATTGCCTGAACAACCCACGCGGACCGCACTGTTTTGTCGCGCCGCCGCGTGGGAAACTTCAGAGAGCATGTAATTTGGGCTTCTCCCGCGCGGACCGCACAAAAATGGCACGCGGACCGCGCAGCAAACTTCAGAGACTCAGCTCCCATTTCACCAGCCTACGCGGACCGCACTGTTTTGGTGCGCGGCCGCGTAGGCAAACTTCAGAGACCTTAAAATTTTTGCTACTTTTGCCCTGCACTGGTCCAACATCAACCCTGCAACATCTCACAAACCATAAGTTGAAAAATCCTAATCTACAACGGAAAATAAAAAGAAAGAAAAAGACATGGGTTGCCTCCCAAGAAGCGCCTGATTTAACGTCGCGGCACGACGCATTTTACCACAATATCACTTCAAATGAAGGAGTGCCACCACGTGGCTGTCATCAATCTTCCCCAAGTAATGCTTCACACGATGCCCATTGACTCGGAAAACTTCACCATTTTTGTTCTTGAGATCAATAGCACCAAATGGGGTCACCCCAACAACTTCAAATGGACCACTCCACCTAGACTTGAGCTTTCCCGGGAATAACCTCAACCGGGAGTTGAAAAGAAGAACAATGTCACCCACCTTGAATTCTTTACCCTGAGCATACTTGTCATGGAGGTACTTCATCTTGTCCTTGTATAAAGACGAGCTGGAGTAGGCATGAAATCTAGACTCATCAAGCTCATTCAATTGCTCCACTCGGAGGTTTGCTGCAACATCTCATTCCAAGTTCAAC
>NC_031989.1:46535622-46538381 GCF_001879085.1 Nicotiana attenuata
TTCGGGTTCACTACCGTATCACTTGGTAGCGCACCTTTTGGTCGGGTATTTAAAGCTTGAGAGATTTGTCCTATTTGCACCTCTAGGTTCTAGATAGATGTGTTATGCGAAGCCAATTGTGCGTTAGAATCTTGGTTCTTTTTCATCATCTGCTCGAACATCATTTCTATCCGTCCCATATCACTTCCAGAAGAACTAGGCCCTTGTGACTGAAGGGGGGTGGATTGTTTGGTTGTTGGAACATGGGGGGCCTTTGAAAGCCTTGCCCCCTACCACCATTATTCCACCCTCCTTGATTGCTATTGTTGTTGTTCCAATTGTTGTTGTTCCCGTTCCAATTGCCTTGGTTATTACCTTGATTACCCCAATTGTTGTTCTGATTGTTATTGTTCCAATTGTTACCACCTTGTTGTTGATTATTGTTATTCCAATTGCCGCCTCCTTGTTGATTGCCCCAATTGCCTTGGGGGCGCCATTGTTGATTCCCTTGATTTCCTCTATTTCCTTGGTAGTTATTGACATATTGGCATTCCTCACTTTGATCACCAATACACTCGTTCGAATAACCACCACCATCATTGTTGTTGTCAAACTGCTCACCATTACCTTGAGGTTGTTGTTGCCCTCTTTGCCTCCTTTTTAGCATAGAAACATTCTCCATTGCATTGACTTGGCGCGGGTTTTGTACTTGTTGCAATTGTGCCTTCGCCAACTGATTCATTGTTCTTGTAAGTTCGGCAATAGCTTGGCCATGATCACTCAACTCCTTGTGCAAATGGATGACCGTGGGGTCACCTTGGGGTACATTCGCTCGGCTTTGCCATGCCGAAGAGGTGTCAGCCATTTCATCAAGTACGTCACATGCCTCTTGGTAAGAAAGTTTCATAAAGTTCCCACCGGCCAATTGGTTCACAATGCATTGATTCGTGGTGTTGATGCCCCTATAGAAAGTCTGCTGGATCATCGCCTCAGTCATATCGTTGTTAGGGCACTCCTTCACCATTGTTCTATATCGCTCCCAGATCTCATGCAATGGTTCCGTTGGCATTTGCTTGAAGGCTAGAATCTCGTCCCGAAGAGCCGCCATATGACTTGGAGAAAGGAACTTGGCAATAAATTTGTCCGCGAATTCATCCCATGTGGTGATAGAATGATTTGGTAACCTTTCTAACCAGTCCAACGCTTTGCCCCGAAGAGAAAAAGGGAAAAGCCTCAATCGCAACGCATCCTCTAACACGTTTGTTTGTTTGCTGCCCCAGCAAGTATCTACGAACCCCTTCAAGTGCTTGTATGCATTTTGATCGGAGGCGCCCGTAAAATATCCCCTTTGCTCGAGCAAGGTCAACATGACATTTGTGATTTGAAAGTTCCCCACTTGAATTCGGGGAGGAACGATGGCACTTGCATAACCCTGGTTTGGAAGAACTCTTGGGACCACTCTTAGCGGTGGCGGAGGAGGGTCTGGGACTTGGTCATTTGGATTAGCATTGGCATTTCTACCTCTCCGTGGTACTTGAGGTACCTAAAGCTCATCTTGCTCAACATCTTCAACCTCCTCCCCCGCCAAGGCATTGCCAAGAGGGTCATTTCCGTTTAGAGCCATGTGTACCTGATGGATCAACACAAATAAAGTTAGTAAAAAGAAGGAAAGAGAAGCAAAACACAAAACTAGCTACACAAATAGTCAACACCGTAAGCTCCCCGGCAACAGCCCCAAAAAGTGAATCGCAGCGGACTCAGCCTTAGGAAGAGTGGGCGCTAATACTTTTACCCAATAGTGGTATCGGGGTCAATTTCCACAGGGAGCTAGAAAGGAAGTTGGATATTTGCTTAGTCTAGAAATGCGTGTTTGCTTCTAATTGATCTTCTATCATTTTTGGGTTTTTATGATTATCAACTACAATTTAACAACTACTAATGATAACTAAATTATGCTAAGATATTAATTCTAGGTTGTATGCAAGATAGAGAAAGACACTAGGGTCGTGGCATTTACCTAGGTGGTCAACTAACGGGTAGAGATTCCTAATACAAGAATGATGATTATGGGGCTTATGATATAACCGTTGCACGATTGCACTCACTCTCACACCTCTCGGTAGAAAGAGTGATTTTGCCCAATTGACTCTCTCGAGACCAATTGGGTAGGCCAACAAGCCCAAGCAACTTATGGTTCAAGTTGGGTAATTACTCTCTCGAGGTTTAACCTGTTAATTGGGACTACCATTCTCATGGGTCCATCCCAATTCCTTGTTGGGTTAATTTTGGAGTCATAGACACTCTTTCTCAAGAAGGGTCAAGACCCACTAAGCTAGACTTAGTGTTTGCAACCACCAAATCCTAGTTAAATCATAAAATTAACCCAAATAGCAAACACCCAACATCATTCAAGCATTAAACAATCACACCCATTAATTACCCACACTAGGGTTGAGCCACAACCCTAGCTAATTGGTTTAGCTAGACATAATAGCAACAGAAATTGAAGAAGTAGTAGATAAAATCAACATATTAATTAACTAGAATGTTAATCTACAAGAATCCACGATAAAACAAGATGAAAATGCCCAAAATAGGCTAAAACTTGAGTCTCACGAGTGCTGCTGCTATCTGATATCTAATTCTTAACCTAGAAATAATAAAATATTCTATTTATACTAGGCTAGAAAAACTGGACAAAAATACCCCTGCGGGGCTGGCGTGGACCGCGCAGAAATGCAGCGCGGCCGCGTAGGGGTCTTGGTCCTCGATCACTCACT
>NC_031989.1:46538481-46620585 GCF_001879085.1 Nicotiana attenuata
ATGCGTTATCTTGAACTGCTCACATATCTCCCTCATCAAGTGACTATTTAAATTTGCAGCATTATCTGTAATGATAGTTGCAGGAATACCGAAACGACAGATAAGATTGGAATGCACAAAGTCTACCACAGCTTTCTTGGTGACAGATTTGAGAGTAATTGCTTCAACCCACTTCATGAAGTAGTCAATAGCAACCAATATGAATCTATGCCCATTTAAAGCTTTTGGCTCGATCGGCCCAATGACATCCATGCCCCAGGCAACAAATGGCCAAGGTGCTGACATGGGATGCAATTCTGTAGGTGGTGCATGAATCAAATCACCGTGCACCTGACATTGATGACATTTCCGGACGAAACTGAAGCAATCTTTTTCCATAGTCATCCAGTAATAACCCGCTCGGAGGATTTTCTTCGCCAAAACATACCCATTCATGTGGGGCCCGCACACTCCTACGTGCACTTCATAATAATTCTTCCGGCCTCTTCGGCGTCGACACATCTTAACAAGTTGAGATCTGGAGTCCTTTTGTACAAGACATCACCGCTCAAGAAGAAACCACTTGCGAGTCGTCTAATGGTCCTCTTTTGATCCCCACTGGCTTGCTCGGGATATTCTTTAGTTTTTAGAAATCTCTTGATATCATGATACCATGGCTGAACACTCGGTTCTGCTTCAACCGCATTGTAGTAACCGTGCCTTTCTCGGATTTGGATTTCCAACGGGTCAATGTGGGCATTGCCTGGGTATGGCAGCATCGAGGCCAAAGTAGCAAGTACATCGGCCAGTTCATTGTGACAACGAGGGATGTACCTGAACTCTATTGACTTGAATCGCCTGCTAAGATCTTCCACATGTTGCCTGTAGAGAATGAGTTTGACGTCTCGAGTTTCCCATTCTCCTTGGGCTTGTCGGATAATCAGATCCGAATCTCCCATGATCAACAGTTCTTCGACATCTTGGTCAATTGCCATGTTCATACCATAATGCAGGCTTCATACTCAGCAGTGTTGTTGGTGCAGAAAAACCGAAGCCGGTGTGGCTGGATAATGCTGACCAGTGGGTGAGATCAAGATTGCCCCAATTCCAACACCTTTTGCGTTCACAGCCCCATCGAAGAACATTTTCCAAGCATTGGTGTCTTCGGATATTACCTTAATTGAATTTACCTCTTCATCCGGGAAGTAGGTGCTCAAAGGCTGGTATTCATCATCAACAGGGTTTTCAGCCAGGTGATCTGTTAAAGCCTGGGCTTTCATTGCCGTGCGGGTGACATAGACTATGTCAAATTCAATGAGCAGGATCTGCCACTTTTCTAACCTCCCTGTGGGCATTGGCTTATAAAATATGTACTTTAGAGGATCCAACCTGGTTATGAGGTAAGTGGTGTAGGCTAGCAAGTAATGCCTCAGCTTCTGACCGACCCCAGTTAAAGCACAGCAAGTTCTTTCCAACAAAGTATACTTAGCTTCATAACTGGTAAACTTCTTACTCAGATAGTAGATTGCCTGTTCTCTTTTTCCGGTCACGTCATGTTGCTCGAGGATGCATCCAAAGGAATTTTCCAAGACTGTCAGATATAGGAACAAGGCCTCCCTGGTTCAGGTGGGACCAAGACTGGCGGATTCGACTAATATTCTTTGATCTTGTCAAAGGCTTCTTGACACTCATCCGTCCATTTGACTGCCGCATCTTTCTTTAACAGCTTGAAGATGGGTTCACATGTAGAAGTCAACTGAGCAATGAATCGGCTAATGTAGTTCAACCTTCCCAGCAGGCTCATAACCTCTTTCTTGGTTCTTGGATGGGGCAAATCCCGAATAGACTTTATCTTTGTTGGGTCTAGCTCGATGCCTCTTCGACTGACTATAAATCCCAAGAGCTTGCCAGACGGAACCCTAAATGCGCATTTGGTTGGATTTAGTTTCAGATCATATTTGCGTAGCCGCTCAAAGAATTTTCTCAAGTCCCGAATATGGTCGTCCTGGGTCCTGGATTTGATGATTACATCATCTACATACACCTCTATCTCTTGGTGCATCATATCATGAAAAATGGCAGTCATGGCCCTCATATAGGTTGCCCCGGCGTTCTTTAGACCAAAAGGCATGACCCTGTAACAGTAGGTGCCCTAGGGTATGGTGAAAGCTGTCTTTTCTGCATCCTCTTCATCCATCAACACCTGGTGATATCCTGCATAACAGTGCACGAATGACTGTATCTCATGTTTGGCGCAGTTATCAACAAGGATGTGGATGTTCGGCAAAGGGAAGTTATCCTTGGGACTTGCTTTGTTCAGATCTCTGTAATCCATGTTACACTCGAGTTTTCCCGTCCTTCTTTGGCACTGGAACTACATTGGCTAACCATGTGGTGTACCAGACCACTCGGATCAACCCCGCTTTCAACTGTTTTGTGACCTCTTCTTTAATCTTGTCACTGATATCAATTTTGAACTTTCTTTGCTTTTGCTGGATAGGGGGATAATCGGTTTATGTTGGCAACTTGTGAACCACCAAACCAACACTTAGTCCTGGCATGTCATCATATGACCAAGCAGACACATCTTTGAATTCAAACAACAGTTGGATCAACGCATCCCGGGTTTTTTCATCTGTGTTTTGGTTTCTTTGACGTCTTCAGTACTACCCAAATTAACCGGCTCGGTATCATTTAAGTTCGGCTTAGGTTTATTCTCAAATTGTTCCAATTCTCGATTTATTTCCCTAAAAGCCTCTTCTTCATCATATTCCAGTTCTTGGTTCATTATTTCACAATTAGACAGTGTGTTTGGATCTGGGCATGAAGTCCGCAAGCATGTCATGTTATTTAAAGCCGCATTATTAGTACTGAAAGAAGAATAAGAGAGAAAAAATCACAAAAATTAGAAAGAGTAGAGAGATGAATGATGAAATATTAATTTCATTTCATTGAATTTGAAGATAACAGGGTTTACATTGGGAAATTAAAGACAGGAAAGTAAAGAAACATCCGAGTTACACCCCGAAATAACTCGTGATGTAGAAAGGGTGGCAGGACTAGCTACCGGGATTCCCGCCTGATTGGGAACGGAGTAGCCCTCCAATTTTGCAACTTGGCATTGGGTCCCATGTATAACACCTCAGCGGTGCTTGAGCCTTCTCCCGGCTGAACCATGTGGGTTTCATACAGCATCTGCCTCATAGCCCCACAAATTTCTTCAATTTCCTCGGCCGTGAAGGCCTCATCTTCTTCTTCCTCATTGTACTTGGGCCTGACGAATGTTCTATAAAGATGCAGAATCGGCTGAGGCAAGACCCAACCATCACTCTTTCGTTTATCTGGCATTTTTCATCAGCTGGCATGGGTTGGAAACCTACCCCAAAGAACCTCTCGCTAGCAGCCAGAGTGATAGGTTCGATGATTCCTTGCAGTGACGTCCCGAGCCCCTTCCCAGGTTTGTAACCATGCCTGATCATTTCTTTGGCAACCATAATTGATGCATTCGAGAGAAAAGGTGAGGACATGGGTTTCCTTCTTCACATTGGTCTGCAACCACCACTTCAAAAGCTTGATAAACTATGTGCTCACTACCTTCTCTGGCTTCGAGGCATGGGACTATTGGGTCCCGGTAAATCAACTGCTCGTCCTCTCCATGGACTACAATCTCTTGATCCTCATGTTCAAATTTCACCATCTGGTGGAGAGTGGAAGGTACAGCCCCTGCTGCATGAATCCAAGGTCTTCCCAAGAGGAAATTATAGGAAGTATCCATATCCAGGACCTGAAAGGTCACCTCGAAATCCACCGGGCCAATAGTCAAGATCAGATCAATTTCACCAATAGTATCTCTCTTGATGCCATCAAAGGAACGCACACAGACGTTATTGGGCCTGATTCTCTCAGTACCAATTTCCATTCGTTGCAGAATTGAGAGAGGGCAGATATCTACCCAGAACCACCATCTAGCATGACCCTTTTCACATAATATCCCTCGCTTTTAACTGTCAGATGAAGGGCTTTGTTGTGGGCGGCCCCTTCCGGGGGCAAATCATTTTTGCTGAAAGAGATCTGATTGATTGCAAAAAACCTTTCCGCCATCCTCTCCAACTGTTCCACAGTGGTTTTAATGGGTACATATGCTTCATTGAGAGTTTTGATCAATACCTTTTGATGTTCAGTTGAATTCATTAGCAAAGACAACAAAGAGACTTGAGCAGGAGACATCCGGAGTTGGTCAATTATCTCGTAGTCCGCCATTTTCATTTTTCGGAAGAACTCTTCTGCTTCTTCAGCACTCACTGGTTTCTTGATCGGGAAACGCTTCTTTGTGGCATTATTCACTTCCTCCAGATTGAGGTATTTCTCAGCCGGACTACTTTCCTTTGCTTCTCCGAAGATTTCTTTTCCTTTGTAGGTCACTACTGCTTTGTTGTAATTCCATGGAACGGCAGTGGGATCTGTCATGGGCCTTTGCGGTGCACGGCTAATAACCACGGGCTCATTTAGCCTTGGTGAAATTACTGGCCCCCGCACCACGTAGGTCCCTTTGGGCACATACATTTTAGCTCCCTTGTTTAGCTCAAACCTTCAAGGAGGGCTCAATGACATCTGTTCTTTCTTTCGGCCTCGGGGAACATAGAGGACGACATCTTTTGAGGGCGCTGCCCCGGTTTTGGTTTCCTTTTTCTTTTCTGTATTCTGAGGGGTTGTTTTATTCTTCTTCTCCCCCTTGTCTTGTTTTGCGACAACTTTTGGCTTCTTTTCCACATCGGCTATGGCAATGATGGCTTTTAGAGCTGGGTCAAACTCTTTATCTTCACAAATCATTCCAATAACCGGCCCGTTGTTGTGAGCCGGTAATGGATTGTTGGTTACATTAGGAACGCCTTCGTCCTTTAGCACTATTCTCTTTTGTTCTATGAGGTTTTCCAAAGCACTCTTCAAGGTCCAACAGTCATCTGTATCATGCCCTTCTGCCCCTGAGTGGTAAGCACATCGAGTACCGGCTCTGTAAGGGGGCGACGCTGGGTTCTGCCTGGTTTGGGGTACAGGCTGCAACAAACCCATCTGAACAAGTTTGGGGAAGAGGCTGGAATATAACTCGCTAGTGGGTGTGAAGTTTGGCATCTTGGATGGTTCCCGGACACGGAAGTTATTCTGTGGAGGTCTGGGATTATACTGAGCTTGGTGAGGAGGTTGATTTCTGGGAAATGGAGCTCGGTTTTGGTGGAATTGTTGTTGTGGCCTAGCATATGGTTGGGCATTCATTACTGCATACAGCTGATGAGCCATAGCATAGGCCGCATCTTGATGGGGATAATAATGTTGTGGGGTGTTCTTGGAGAAGTAATTTCTGGATGGACGGGGTTTTCTTACACTTGAAGTTGCCATTGACGCTTCTTCCTTCTTCTTTCGGTTTGCTATACCTCCAGACTCGCCTTGAATTGCTTGGGAGGTAGCCCTTATAGCAGACTAACTAAGGATGCGCCCTGTCTTTAACCCATTCTCAACCATTTCGCCAATTTTGGTGGCCTTGGCAAATGGTTTTCCCATCGCAGACATCATATTTTGAAAATAATCGGCCTTTTGGGCTTGAAGAAAGACACTGACCATCTATGTTTCATCCATTGGAGGCTAACTCTAGCGGCTTGCTCGCGCCATTTGACAGCATACTCTCGGAAGCTTTCCGAGGACTTTTTCTTTAGATTTGACAATGAGTTCCTGTCAGGGGCAATGTCGATGTTATATTGGAACCGCCTCACAAAATCCCGAGCCAGGTCGTCCCAAATATGCCACCGAGATATATCTTGGTCCATGTACCATTCGGAAGCAATACCGACCAAGCTCTCCCCAAAATAAGCCATAAGGAGCTCTTCTTTTCCACCTGCTCCCCGCAATTGGTTGCAATATCTCTTGAGGTGGGCTATGGGATCCCCATGCCCGTCATACTTTTCTAACTTCGGGTTTTTGAAACCCAAGGGTAGATGCACATGTGGGAACATACACAGGTCAGCGTAGGATACGCTCTTTTGCCCGCTCAAACCCTGTATATTTTTTAGACTCTCCTCCATGCTCCTCATTTTTCT
Organism: Nicotiana attenuata; assembly: GCF_001879085.1. Classification (NCBI taxonomy): domain Eukaryota; kingdom Viridiplantae; phylum Streptophyta; class Magnoliopsida; order Solanales; family Solanaceae; genus Nicotiana; species Nicotiana attenuata. Next base: position 46,544,550 of record NC_031989.1, read on the forward strand.
AGTAATCTCCTCTTGTTCAGGGTTTTTTGTTGTTTTTTCTTGCCCCACGGTAAACTCGTACCGGGGTGGCTGAGGGTAAGCATTGGTAGTAAACTGGGTAGGTTCCATTGGGAAAGATTGTGTTTGAAAGGTAAAGGCTGATGGATCAAAGCTAGGCCTGGGTAGAATGGGTTGTGCCGTAGCTGAACAAGGTGGCGCAGTGAATATATTTGAGGCAACACCTGACATTAACACTTGGGGGCGAACCTCAAAAGGTGTTCCAGCAAAGTGAGCTGAAATGGTAGGATATCCTAGCGGAGTATTCGGGTAACTTATGGGCACGTTGGAGGTTCCACTTGCCCTGGGAAGTAGCTCGGGGAATCCAGGGATTACACTTGGTGGTTCCCTACCATTAGACCTGGCGTCCCACATTTCCATCATGCGGAGACGTAGAATTCTATTTTCCTCTGCAGCGGCGGATTCCGAAGTTGGGATGGCCGAAATCGGGCTATCCTCGGGGATAGGAACCGTTGGTAGATGACCCTCAGATGACATTTAAACGCTTCCCTTTGACCTTGTGAAGTACGGATGTGAAGCCAGAGTACCATAAAACCAATCACCTTAATATAAAACCTATACTTAACAGTAGACAACAAACCGGTCAGTTTGAAGCAATTAACACATAGGTAAATCGCGCGTTGGGGTGTGATGCACCTATACAGTTAAATGTGTTTCTACATGTTTCGCAACGGTTGCATGTTTCATCCCGACTTTGCTTATTTTTCCCAATTTTCTTTTCTTTCCACTTTGGCTCTTTGTGCCTCTCACCTCGTTCCCATTTTCCTCTCTTTTCTTTCCTCTCTTTCTTTGCTATTTTTTTCGTTTTTCTTTTGGTTTTTCTTTGGCTCTTTTTTTCTTTCTTTTGGTTTTTCTTTCGGTTCTTTCCTTTTATTTGAGTTATTTACAAAATCATGACCGGATCCGATGAGGATTGCCTACGTATCACGACGCTGCATGAATCAGATCATTACGTAGTTCAAGACTGCGAAGGGTTCATTTTCAATTGTGCTCATCCTGCACATTTATTAGGGTGATTTAGTTTTAAAGAATCATGATTCATTTTGACTCGAGAAAAAGCTATAAAAATTTTTTTTCAAAATTTTCATTTCAAAAATAAAAAACCGGCTTTGCAAATACGGCCTTTCAGCACTTCGGGAAAGAAGATTTTAGGGCTGTGTTTGCTAACCGGCCAAAATTTGAAAAAGAGACCAAAGGTAGCTGCTCTTGTAAAAACAGCCTTCCGGCATCCTTTTAGGGACATTTGGCTATTTTAGACAAGAATGGCATCACCTTACTTATTTATGACAAAACACTAAAAATTTGTTCTTTTTGGGTTATTTTTCAAAAATGAAGTTGGACCCGATGGGGTTTGCCTACGTATCCCACATCCGGTGAGAATCAAACTTGCGTAGTTCGGTCAGTTTTGACATAATAAAAATAGAGAAAAGACATGAAACTTTTGAAACCAAAGAATCTTTCTTCTGTTTCTTTTTTTTTTTTTCGAAATTTCGGCAGATCTTTCGGCTTATTTAGGACACCAGGTTTTTTCAAAAACGGGTAATCAACTCTCTCATACCTCAATTTTATTTTTCCAATTCCTTCCCCATTCTAGCAACCAGTCAACATGCAAACCGAAGCAAAGAATTGTACAAGTAGCACGTAAAATATGCATCAGGATGGTCTTTGATTCTGGGGTCCACCTGTCCTAGACGGACCCAACCCTTGTGTTAAGTCCACAAAGTCAAATGCACATGATGCAAACAAACGTTCCTACTAGGGATCCGGCATGAGGCTGAGTTATTCTATGTTTAAAACCTGGGTATACTGTTCTAGACTTGTGTACCCGAGCGGACAACTCGAGCCGAGGAGGGGGCTACGTACCGGGAACCAAAAGGCCGTCTGGCTTTGTAACTTGTCCGAGCCTCTTTCTTATTTCAAGGTATGACACTAATAGAAAGAGGAGTCACGCCAGCGTGCACATCCCCGAAGATGAGAAGAGAAGGGTTTCGTAACAGTTTATATACAATTCAAATAATATCAAAGCGGTAGAAAGCGATATTTAGCACATTAGGCTCAAATATGTAAAAATCAGATAACGAATAAAGCCAAAATATAACAGTTATTCTAAGCTCGAATTCTGAACCGGAACCAGAAGTTCTGGGTTCTTATTCCCCAGCAGAGTCGCCAGAGCTATCACACCTTCTTTTATACACACCCGAAGGTGATATATAAGGGAGTTTTTCCAATTTAAGTGACATTATTCGAAATGGGATTATTTATTTGTTTTTTAGAGTCGCCACTTGGAATATTTTTATTGGTGTCCCAAGTCACCGGTTTATTTTAAATCCCAAATCGAGGAAAATTCGACTTTCCTTTTGAAGTCTGCGAACCAGAAATTCTGAATAAGGAATTTTGTTTACCCGGGGAAGGTTTTAGGCATTCCCGGGTTCCGTGGTTCTAGTACGGTCGCTTAAACTATTATAATTGGACCATTATCTGATTTTAATACATGTGTTTAACCTATGGTGTATTTTAACTTATTAACCGCTTTTAATTAATTTATGGAATTATTTTGGAACAAGCTACGATTGTTATACACCTGTTTGTTTGATACACATAGCGAAGCGTGTCACGGGAACCGTACCCACGATCTACAACATGTTTAATTTATTTAAAATTATTAGTTGTTATGGCCGCGTCACATAAATGTAAAACCCCGGATTTGGGAATTAGGTACCACAGCTACGTCACGGGAACCGTACCCGTAGCTATGATGATTTTATTAATTAACGTGCCTAAAGCAAACTACGAAAGTTCGAGGCATTTTCTATACTAATTTTATTTATGTGAAGGCCATGCGTTTTGAGATTTTATTTGGCATGGCGCGCCTCAAATTATTCTATTAAAAAAAAGATTTCTAAACTTAGTTTTGAGGGCTATAAACTATAGCTTACCTAATATAGCACGCCCCATCTAAATAAATAAAACATCTTTTTAGAACTGTAGCTAAAGGCTGTTGATTGCATGATTGTTATTTACACAAGGTTGTTGGGCTTCCCGGCGAGAATTGGCCCATGAGAAGGAATGTGTGAAGGGCAGTCCAGGCGGGTGGACTCTTTCCACTGACTGGGACAACATTGAGCCCAATTTGCAGAACAATGAGTTGTACAAAAATTGCTTAAACACAAATCAATTAAAGCTCAAGACATCTGAAAGTTGAATTAACATCTTTAAAAGGAACTTCTATCAAAATCCTAGTCTTATTGAATTAGTCAAACTCTTTTAAGAACATGGACAAATACTGAAAACCAGGGGATCTCATATCGAACCCACATGAGAGCCAAGTTTCATGGCTATGGGCTGGTCCTCTCTGGGCTTCAAGTTAAGCCCACCAGCCTCAAACTTTGCATTTTTAACATACATTTGAAGACAAAACAAATAGCATTTTATGATATTCACCCCTAACCCTTTTAACTACACAACAAGCCTTCATGATGAGAAGAAACAAGAGCATGCTTTCGTTTTCAAGACAAAGAAAACCTTCATGATCAAGAACATTCAACTACATAGACTTAAAAAAAAATCAGAATTACTACTAGTCATCACTGGAACTAAAACACTTGGTGAAATTACCATTGAGTATTATAACCAATCACCCCATTGTATTGCTATCAAAACATAAACAACTTCTATTTTAGCCTTCATCAGAACACTTGATGGGTTTTCAAACCGATTCGTATTCCTGGAAAGAGGGTTTCAACAGGGGATTCTCAAGCAAGTCAAACGAGATTTCTAAATCATACATTGTCTTCTTTAACACTTAAATATACAGAAGAACCAAAAGTCCTCATATTCAACAAAGTTTCAATCCTTTTAACAAACCAATCATCTAAATTAGAGTAGCTACTTGAGACTTTCAAAAACTCAAAGAGAACTAACAAAAAAATGGTCAAATGTACACATAATGGAAACTAACTAAAGTGCAGAAATCTGCTAATTTCAGAAGTGCAGAAATAACATTTAACCAACTGCTTTGTTACAGATTTTCAGCTCAATCAAACAAACTTCATGTTCTTCCATTTTTCAAACACTAAGAGGTGTAGTGAATACCTGGAAATCGAAAGAGAAACAAAAGGGTGAAGAATCAGCAAAGAGCAGCAGCAGTAACCAGTAAAAATGGAACCAAACATCAATGATTTCAGCCAAAACCAAGCAGCAAAACAGCTTTCAAACCATTCTTCGATTTCCAAATGAGTCAGAGATCTTTTAAAGGTTCTAAATTCAGGAGTTTGAAAACCTAAACCAAAACCAAATTGAACAAAGAAATGCAGAAAATTCAAAGTTGTTGTTCAGAGTTTTTTCCAAAACCAGTCGTTTCCCTTTTTATAGTCTTTTTGTCTCTAAGTTCTCTGACTTGTGAATGAAGAAAGAGTGCCTTTATAGGCAAGCCTTAGGGCAGCATAAAGGAATTCAGTTTTTGCTCTTTTATCCTTTTGAAATTTTCATTTTTGCTGTTTAATCCCTAGCTTAAAAATCAGTTTTCTTAACAAGTCCTAATCCCAGCTTCTAGGAAGCTTCCCTATTCAGTTATGAAAGATTCCCTCGCCTAGAATTCCTAGACTACCCCTTAAACCCCTGTTATTTACTTCAGGGACCTAAATGGGTCAAATTGACCCAATAACTTAAACTAAATTGAACGGGCTGCACTTTGAAAATGGGTCAGAATTGAACCCATGGCCCAACAAAATCAGACATCAAATTATTTGATTAAAAAGAAAAACAGAAGCAATTCGGATAATTTCAAAATCTAATTAAATGACTGACCAACTAATGAACTAGAATTAACAAAATTAACAAATCGAAACTAAACTAATTAACAGACTAAATGCACTAACTAATGAAACAGGTTTAAAATTAACATGCATAAAAAATGACTCTGAAGAAACTGGAAAAACAAAAAGAATCAAGAAGACGAGAAAGAAGCAGAAGATAGAAAAAATAAAAGAAAAATGAAAGAAAGGATAACAAAAGAAAAGGAAAAATACCTAAAAATGTCTCGGATAGTAAAGAATTGAAACGAGTCTTCAAATCTTCAAATTTAGGCTGAGTTTGACATTAATCGTGTGTTCTTATCAAGAACACACGAATAATATCCAACTAGACCCCAATCTTCAATGAAATCTCGATCTTGAGGGTTTTTGGGATTTTAGGGTTCGACCTTCGATTTAAGATTCGACAGGTTCTGGCAGGATTCGAGGGAAAAGGAGTGAGGATTCGGAATGGGGAGGTGAAGGGGAGTCTGTGGTGTAGGTTTGGGGTAGATTGGAGGTGGCGCCGCCACCGGAGGAAGCTAGGGCGGCGCCAGGGTTGATGGCTGTCTCTGATGGTAGAGAAGATGAAGTGAGAGAAGAGTTAGAAGGGGGGGGGGGGTAGGGCAACGTTCATACATATATATATTAGAAGGGGTCCTAGTTCTGAGCCGTTCGATCAAAGGGAGATCAATGGCTCAGATTAAAAGCGATCGAAACGGGGTCGTTTGGTTCTGAGCGGGTTTTGGATCGGGTAGGGGGACGGGTTTTGGGCTGGTTTTGGTCGGGTTTCAGGTGCATTTGATTTGGGCTTGGGGAATTTGATGGATTTGGCCCAAAATTTCAATTCTTTTCATTCTTTTCCTTTTCTTTTATTTCAAAAAACTTTTTCTTTTCAAAAATTGAAAATAAAACCTAAATTAATCCCTAGACCAAATTATCCTTCCAAATTAAATTAATTAACTCTAAATAATAATTACCACAACTAATTAAATACCAAATTAAAAGAAAACTACCAAAATTCGAAATTAAACAATAAAAATGCAAAAATAAGTTATTTTTTTGTGATTTTCCATTTTTGTAAAACACTAAATTACCAATTAATCTAAAAAATATAAAATTAAATCCTAAATGCAAATGCAATGTATTTTTTTTTGTATTTTTATGATATAAACAAGATTAAACATACACACGAAAATACAAACAATCAGGAAAATTCTACAATAATTCCTAAATTAACAAATAACTAAAAGAAAAAACCTAATTTTGGGAATTTTGTAGGAGTAATTCATGTGAGGCAAAAATCACGTGCTCACAGGTCCCAAGGGGCTCGGATGAGTTTTAGAGTGGTTTGGGACCATTTTGGAATTGCATGCATTGCCGGTGTTCTGTTGATTTCTGGTGTTCCAATTCTTCTTTGCGATCGTGAAGGTGAGGCCGTGATCGCGAAGTATTTTATGTAGCTGGCTGATTTTCTTCTTCGTGTTCGCGACTGGATGATGGCGTTCGCGCATCTTTGAGAGGCATGAGGCACCTTATTCGCGATGCAGTGTCGTGTTCGCGTTGAGGAGCTGAGAGTTGGTGGAATTGTTGATCGTGTCCACGATGTTATTGCCGCGTTCTCGAAGGTTGGCATCATTGTTCATCGCGTTCGCGAGGTATGTGCCGCGAACGCGAAGCGTGTTTTCTGTGGGCAGCGAGTTTGTGCTTCGCGAATGCGAGGTTTTTTCCGTGTTCGCGAAGGGTACCCCTGGAGCGGTGTATAAAATACTCTACTTAAGGTCTTGGTCATTTTATCATATTTTGAGTTATGCAGCTCGGACTTGGGCGATTTTGGAGGCGATTTTTACCACATGGATTGGGGTAAGTATTTTCTATTCGATTTTGATTATATATTTTGATTCTATTTTGGCATTAGATTGATGATTCTAAAAGATAAATTTGGGGGGGGGGTGTCTAAAATTTCATAAAGTGATTAATTGTGTTTTGACAATCGATTCGGAGTCGAATTGTCACGACCCAAAATCCATCAAAGGTCGTGATAGCGCCGGACACCTCGGTCAGGCAAGCCAGCATTGAGTAGTTAATTAAACTCTCATTTTAATATTTTAGGAACCATAATTTCCTTTAATTTAACTAGTAAAAAGGTAGTCATCGCGGAATAAATAAAAATGTTTACAACTTTTATTATTAAATATCCCATGATCATCCCAGAACCCGGTGTCACAAGTGCATGAGCAATCACTAGGAAATCAAATGAAGTAAAATAACTGTCCGGAATACAGATTTGGACAGGAAGTAAATACAATATGCTGAAAGAGACTATGCTGGCTGCGGATCGCCTCGAGAGATGTAGCTCGCCTAAGTCTCCGTATCATCCATGCTGCTATGCCCATTAGGCCGTTAGAGGTACATGTGCCTGTGCAACAAAAATGCACAGCAAGTGTAGCATGAGTACAAAAACAATGTGTACTCAGTAAGTATCCCGTCTAATCTCGAAGAAGTAGAGACGAGAGGTCGACTTCGACACTTACTAGTGGTCCAATGATAATATACCAATAATTTAATAAATCGAGGATTTTCATAAAAATGACGGTAACTCAAATAGCATGAGGCAAGTAAACAATTCTTTCTTTTATAGGAAATTCCCAAATTTATTTTCATCATTTATACATTTATCTCAGGCCAGGGAGAAACAAATATTAACATCTATGAATTTCAAGGCAAGCAATACAAGCATGCGCAAATCATGCCAAGGTCGTACGGCCTGATCTAACATAATATTTAAACTATGCACTGCTAGAGGTTCGAATGACGCGAACCATAGATGCATCTATTACCCCGCTCGCGAATAATACATGCGACGTGGACAAATATAAATAATAGTGTTACCCCGCTCGCGAATCATACGTGCGACGCAGGTACTCATAGATACACACATTCAAACAGTCAATTAAGAATTCATCAAGAAACATTTATCCAAGGAAATGTCAATTCACTTTTAACGATTTAAGAAAATGTGGCTTAGCCCTTTTTAGAAATTCTGTTACTAATTCGATATGATTTAGGCAATTTCAGTTGTCAATAAGATTACAAATATTTCAGGTGTAGCATGATCTTGGGTCCTAGACTACCCGGACTTAAACATAATAGTAGCTACACACGGTCTCTCGTCACCTCGTGCGTACGTAGCCCCCACAAATAGGAGCACAGAACCAATTATTTTACCTATGGGGACATTCCCTCTTACAAGGTTAGAAAGGAGACTTACCTCGCTCCGAAGTTCCATAACCGACATTCCACGCCCCTTCCGACGACTCAAACCGATGCCCCAACGCTCCAAAACTAGCCAAATAACGGGCAAACCAATGAAAGTAAACACTAATACTCATAACAATTCAATTGATACAAAACCCAACTCCGCTCGAAAAGTTGACAAAATCGCCCTCGGGCCCACGTGCCCAGATTTCGAAATTTTTCAAAGATAAAGTTTACCCCAACCTCACGAACTCAAATAAATAATTGGCTCTCAATTTCATGTCCAAAATCGTGGTCAAAATCAGAGAATACAAATTTTCTAGGTTTTCTTCAAAATCCCAAAATTTCTACTAATTTACATGATCTTCCATATTAAAATCTAGATATAATCCAAGTAATTAACTTGCAATAGGTGGGAATCACTTACCTTGACATGGATGATGAAAATGGAGCTCCAAAATCGCTCCTAGGTCGGCTCCCATGGAGGAAATGAGATGAAATGAGCCTAACCCATTTCTATACACTTATACACTGCCCAGATGACTCTTCTTCGCGTTCGCGAGACACCCATCGCGTTCGCGAAGAAGAAAATTCCCAAAAATTATTTTCCAAACTCTTCTCAGACAGCCTCTAGTATAATGGCCATAACTTTTTGTAAACTCCAAATTACAAATCGTTTAATGTTTTGAAAACTAGACACCAAGATCTACAACTTTCATTTTTTAGTCATCTCCCAAATCCTTATATATTTTGAGATATAAGCTGCCAAAGTCAGCCCTGTGCAACACAAATTTCTTCTTCATCTTTCCGGACAGCTTATAGTGTACCATCCATTGTACACAAATCCAAATGCTAAATGGTTTACCTTTCTGATAACTAGACAAAAAGGGCTACAACTTTCATTTTCGGATCATCTCCAAATTCCTTATGGATTGCAAGATATGAGCCTCCAAAGTCAGACCTGTGCAACAGAGATTTCCTTCTTCGCGAACGCGGGCTTCTCTTTGCGAACGCGAAGAACAGAGTCCCTAAAGCCAAATCTTTCTTCGCGAACGCAAGAGGATCCTCGCGAACGCGAAGAACAATACCAGACACCAGCATCAGCTATTGCAAAACAGCCCGAAATGATCCGAAACCACCCCGAAACACACCCCAGGCCCCCGGGGCCCCGTCCAATCACACAAACCAGTCCCATAACATAACACGGACCTGCTCGAGGCCTCAAATAACATCAAACAACATCGAAATCATGAATCGCACCCCAATTCAAGCTTAATGAACTTTAGAGCTTCAAACTTCTACATTCGATGTCGAAACCTATCAAATCACGTCCGATTGATCTCAAATTTTGCACACAAGTCACATTCGACATTACGGACCTACTCCAACTTCCGAAATGGATTCCGACTCCTATATCAAAAAGTCCACTTCCGGTCAAACTCCTCAATACCTTCAAATTTTAGCCAAATGACTCCAAAATGACCCACGGACCTCTGAATTCACATCCGATCGCGCTCCCACGCTCCCAACACCAGAATCACCATACGGAGCTATTCCTAGACTCGGAATCCCAAACAGACATTGATAACACTGAAATGCACTTCAACCCAAACTTATGAAATTCTTCCAAAAATACTAACATTCACAATAGGTGCCGAAACGTTCTCAGGTCTTCCAAAACCCAATCCGGACATACGCCCAAGTCCGAAATCATCATACGAACCTGCTGGAACTTTCGAATCCCGATTCCGAGGTCGTTTACTCAAAAATCCAATCTTAGTCAGTTCTTTCAACTTAAAGCTTCCGAAATGAGAATTCTCTTTCCAAATCAACTCCGAACTTCTTGAAATTCAATTCCGACCATGCGTACATGTTATAATACCAGAAGTGAAGCTGCTCATGGCCTCAAACTGCTGAACGACGCGCTAGAGCTCAAAACGACCAGTAGGGTCGTTACATTCTCTCCCACTTAAATATACGTTCGTCCTTGAATGTGCTAAGAACTGCGCTGGAGTTGTCCGAAATCATTGTTTAATACCTCGTGCACCTACCCGTGCTACTACAATCCAGTTGAGCACATTAGCTTGATCAATTCTGAAGATATTCCCTTTTTTCAAGCAAATAGTCTTAGAGCCCAATTCTAACATCCGGAATTCTCTGCCAGGCCTGCTTCCAATATATGAACACCGTATCAATCACTACACAAGGTACCAGAACATGACTGCATGCCTTTGCCAAATTCTCACCATGCACAACATCATTCGCAGGACCATAATGACATTCTCTGATCATAATAACTGACATTCCCTGAATCTGATGCTCACAATGCACCTCATGATATATATAAGTCTTATTCCAACTCTCGCAATACTGCCACGGCGGAAGAGATGTGTAGAAATTCATAACCAACTGCCGAGTCAACAAATCATTGAGTCTATACTTCTGACAAGAACTATTACCTCATTCTGAACCAAATAATGATCTTTGCTCTTTAATATACTTCATATAATCCGACTGCACTGATCCTAGATCTAATAATCTTGTCTCACCCAGTACTAACTGCTCAGGCAATAAGCCACCCCGTGCATGATCAAAAGTCTCATATGATGCCACAACGTACCAATAGGCTACAAACTCGAATGTGATACATGAAGAAAACGAACTCTGGAATGGACTACTCAACTCACGCAACTAATATGAGCATTTCTCAGAAAATGGGGAAACAAAACACACAAAAGATAAAATAATAAAACTATAATCAACATCACACTGTTGCGGCGTGCAACCCGATTCAAACAACATACCCATGGCGGCGTGCCATCCGATCCACACATAAAATTCACAAAAGGAGATACACACCGAGCTAAATCGCTAATTACTACAAAATACCGAATATCGGTCACAAGCATGCCAAGTGCACAATACCATCCCTGGGGAGACAGATAGCGCCATAAGCTACAAAAACTCAAGCACAACTAAGGTGCGATATATGATCTGAATCCCAAGAGCCTTCCCGCAAACATATTACCATCGCTACGCGGAACCTCAACACATAATAAATTTATCAAGCCATTTCACAACTCACACGGCGCAATATGGCATTACATGAAATAGCTAACGACGAAATAACACCCAACGTCCGAATACTCCTCCATAAGGAGCGCATTGCTGAAATGAACACATCCGTCCTGATATAGGGCCCACCTTCATATTTAAATCCATCCACAAACCTGAAGTTGATTCTGATCGTACCGAAATAGGGTAATAACCTTCCCTGGGTCCATAATCACCCCATTTTTCTCATAACACACAAGAACAACCACCATAGCCGGAGCAATCTTCCACAGTCCACAACCCAATAAATCGAGTGCCCTCCAGGCATAAATTCTCAAATTAGTAACATTACCACCATCTTCATACTTGGTTTAAAATTTTCATTAGTCAAGTGACTGCATGTCACACTTATACAATCTTCCCGTGAGATACGCTTCCACAATCTCATGCACCGGGTAACAAGTTTGCACTTCCATACCACCGGCCGCACAAATGGTGTAAAGCAAATCAAGAATCCGTAACCAGGATGCAAAGCCTCCTACACAAACACCGATCTCAGGTGACGTTGAAGACAATACCAGCTTACTCTAAACATCCAAATCCCGTTCCTGCTCATCCGAGCTCGTGACATCCTTGTCAACACCGAAACGCAACCTTGATCCTTACTTCCAAATTTCATACCGCTCACTGCACCTAACATGCCAATATGCGGTAGTGCCAGAATTTCATCATAACTCCTGAACCACTAATAGATTAAACACTTCATCATATAAATTTTTTTTTACTTAACTCATTCTGAGAGAACCATAGCAACACACGAGTAACTCTTCATAACCGTAGAACATGCAAATCTTCAAGTAGTTGTCTAAACCGCCATAATCCTTCTGGGATCCGCCTACCCATAACAGGTCATAATACTTGAATACTTCTAATAAAATCAATCACGGCGGCCGTCAAGCCTCATACGTACCATCACAAGTCACATGCATAACTTAATCACGCTGAAGGAACTTATCACTGCTACCACTATGCCAATTCAACCATGGCTAACCAATCCAACCTCTTCCAATTAATCCTTAATAGCCTTAGAGATAATAATAACTCCGTTTAACACATAACACACTCAACCCGCACTCATCGCGAGTGGCGTTGAAACACGAGACCATGTTGTCTCTAATTCCATGAACCATTTCATACCTTCCTTGCGCGCATGTTCGCATCCTCAACTGATACGTCCATTCTGATAACTCTCCTACGAATTCGAAGTCATTTTCTCTCTTTCCCCCAAGTGTTATACTGCAAGCCGAAGATATCATAGAACATTCCAAGCCTCATTTCATAATCCGCTGCAAAAGCTCGATTTTTAACCATTCTTATGGACTCGGAATCCTTAGACACCACACTTTAACATTTAAGTCCACTAGGACTGTTATTGAGAGCCACCCACTCTGACTTGGTCCCGAATATAATCAACTCCAAAAATCTTCTAGAACATGAACACCCTCTCGACGAAGCACCCGGCCGAATCACTTTCCTTGAAACCCGCATCTATACAAAGCATAAATCCTAAACCTCCCCCGAAGCCTGAACACGATCCAATAAGGCCAACCGTAGCACATCTTCATCAAATCCCTTACCTCAAATGACCACTTATGTTCTTTTCCCTTAGCTGTAATAACTCGCCAATACATCGATAACCTGAGATCTCAGAAATAGACGACTACGCAATCAAATCGTAGGCGGTGGGACTCTCCCACTTAGCTTGAGGCCACTATTACACCACTCTAGAGCTTACCAAGATTCTTTATCTCTTATTGACATGACCTTGCTCAATCAAACCGCCAAATTCCTCGAAATCCTTCCGTTAGTATTTCGTGAACGCTCTGAATCTCTAGCGACATTCGCATAGTCGACCTCTTACTGGATAGTCAATTAAATCCTCCGCAGAAGTTTCGCCAACCACGCGACCGCTGACCTGCTCACAGGAGATAACCCACCTGTGGAAATTACCTACCGACATCTTCCAACGTCGTTGCACGGGGTACAATCACTACGACACCAATAACCCGTCCTGGGACCGTGCTCATCCGCCAGCTGCACAAATCCATTCACTCCTCGTGGACATCAACTAAATGTGCTATAATATCTTCCTATCTAAAGTCATGTTGTATCCTTCTTCATATCAAGCAAATCCTTTTCGTCATATCCAATCTCCCGCCGTATACCAGCCAATGTTTCGAATTGAGCACGTAGGCCCAATCACCGTCCACTATAATTCCCAAATCATTCCAAACTTTTCTCAAGGATTGTATCATCCTACCACAGAACCCATATGCTACTCTGCCCCAAAGGCGAATTGAAGAAAACCATAACACCAGCGAACTTAACGTATTCAACAAGGACAATGACACCATATCACAGATGAAAATTCTACCACGCTCGAAAATACCAAGTCTTGTTATTCCATCAAACCAAACTTGAACATTCATAGCCCGATTGCCTCTCCTCCACTGGAAATAAAATTCTGAATCTCTATCTTGCATTGAATAAACATCCTTCCAAGTCATTCACTGCTTCAACGCATAGACAATCATCCTACCATTACACCAATACCGTGCGTTAGCAACGCACGAATCGTCATAACAATTAATGCCAAATCTCAAAACCTTAGGTAATACTGATACTGAGCAGAAACGACAGAACGACCTTCCGCAAGGCGATGACAATAGCCCAATCAAATACGCAGGGAGGAACGTCCCACACCATATCTGTAGTACCATTACAATTTCTCAATTCTCGATCGATATAGCAAGCGCTTCACGTCGCATAAGATTGAGTAGGAAATAAACAAAGGCATAAGCCTCAAAGGAATCAAAACGCACAATGAGGAATTAACAAGGGAAGTGCTCCTAACTACCTTGTAGCCTCTCGAAGATAAGTACAGACGTCTCCGTACCGATCCGCAAGACTCTACTAGACTTGCTCATGACTCGTAAGACCTAAGGGAACCTAGTTCTCTAATACCATGTTGTCACGACCCAAAATCCATCAAAGGCCGTGATGGCGCCGGACACCTCGGTCAAGCAAGCGAACATTGAGTAATTAATTAAACTCTCATTTTAATATATTAGGAACCATAATTTCCTTTAATTTAACTAGTAAAAAGGTGATCATTGCTGAATAAATAAAAATGTTTACAACTTTTATGATTAAATATCCCATGATCATCCCAGAACCCAGTTTCATAAGTGCATGAGCAATCACTAGGAAATCAAATGAAGTACAATAACTGTCCGGAATACAGATTTGGATAGGAAATAAATACAATACGCTGAAAAAGACTATGCTGGCTGCGGGTCGCCTCGAGAGATACAGCTCGCCTAAGTCTCCGTATCATCCATGCTGCTACGCCCATTAGGCCGTTAGAGGTACATGTGCCTGTGCAACAAAATGCACATCAAGTGTAGCATGAGTACAAAAACAATGTGTACTCAGTAAGTATCCCTTATATCTCGAAGAAGTAGAGACGAGAGGTTGACTTCGACACTTACTAGTGGTCCAATGATAATATACCAATAATTTAATAAATCGAGGATTTTCATAAAAATGACGGTAACTCAAATAGCACGAGGCAAGTAAACAATTCTTTCGTTTATAGGAAATTCCCAAATTTATTTTCATCATTACACATTTATCTCAGGCCAGGGAGAAACAAATATTAACATCTATGAATTTCAAGGCAAGAAATACAAGCATGCACAAATCATGCCGAGGTCGTACGGCCTGATCCAACATAATATTTAAACCGTGCACTGCCAGAGGGTCTAATGGCGCGAAACATAGATGCATCTATTACCCCACTCGCGAATCATACGTGCGACGCGGCCAAAAATAAATAATAGAGTTACCCCCGCTCGCGAATCATACGTGCGATGCAGGTACTCATAGATACACACATTCAAACAGTCAATTAAGAATTCATCAAGAACCATTTATCCAAGGAAAAGCCAATTCTCTTTTAACGATTTAAGAAAATGAGGTTTAACCCTTTTTAGAAATCCTTTTACTAATTTGATATGATTTAGGCAATTTCAGTTGTCAATAAGATTACAAATATTTCAGGTGTAGCATGCTTTTGGGTCCTAGACTACCCGGACTTAAACATAGTAGTAGCTACGCACGGACTCTCGTCACCTCGTGCGTACGTAGACCTCCACAAATAGGAGCACATAAATAATTATTTTACCTATGGGGGCAATTCCCTCTTACAAGGTTAGAAAGGAGACTTACCTCGCTCCGAAATTCCATAACCGGCATTCCACGCCACTTCCGACGACTCAAACCGATGCCCCAACACTCCAAAACTAGCCAAATAACGGGCAAACCAATGAAAGTACACCCTAATACTCATAACAATTCAATTTATATAAAATTCCAACTCCGCTCGAAAAGTTGACAAAAATGCCCACGTGCCCGGATTCCGAAATTTTTCGAAGATAAAGTTTACCCCCAACCTCACGAACTCAAATATATAATTGGCTCTCAATTTCATGTCCAAAATCGTGGTCAAAATCCAAGAATACAAATTTCCTAGGTTTCCTTCAAAATCCCAAAATTCTACTAATTTACATGATTTCCATGTTAAAATCTAGATATAATCCAAGCAATTAACTTGCAATAGGTGGGAATCACTTACCTTAACATGGATGATGAAAATGGAGCTCCAAAATCGCTCCTAGGTCGGCTTCCATGGAGGTAATGAGATGAAATGAGCCAAACCCATTTCTATGCACTTAAGCACTGCCCAGACGACTCTTCTTTGCGTTCGCGGGACACCCATAACGT
Source organism: Nicotiana attenuata (assembly GCF_001879085.1). Lineage (NCBI taxonomy): Eukaryota > Viridiplantae > Streptophyta > Magnoliopsida > Solanales > Solanaceae > Nicotiana > Nicotiana attenuata. The sequence continues at coordinate 46,560,554 of NC_031989.1, forward strand.
TCGCGAAGAAGAAAATTCCAAAAAACCATTTTCCAAACTCTTCTCAGACAGCCTCTAGTATAATGGCCATAACTTTTCGTACGAAACTCTAAATTACAAATGGTTTAATGTTTTGAAAACTAGACACCAAGATCCACAAATTTCATGTTTTGGTCATCTCCCAAATCCTTATATATTTTGAGATATAAGCTGCTAAAGTTAGCCCTGTGCAACACAAATTTATTCATCTTCCCGGATTGCCTATAGTGTACCAGCCATAACTCTTTGTACACAAATCCAAATGCTAAACGGTTTACCTTTCCTAAAACTAGACAAAACGGGCTACAACTTTCATTTTTGGATCATCTCCAAATTCTTTATAGATTGCGAGATATGAGCCTCCGAAGTTAGACATGTGCAACAGAGATTTCCTTCTTCGCGAACGCGGGATTCTCCTTGCGAACGCGAAGTACAGAGTCCCTGAAGCTAAATCCTTCTTCGCGAACGCGTTCGCAAAGAACAACACCAGACACCAACTTCAGCTATTGCAAAACAACCCGAAATGATCCGAAACCACCCCGAAACACTCCCGAGGCCCCCGGGCCCCCCTCCAATCTCACAAACCAGTCCCATAATATAACACGGACCTACTCGAGGCCTCAAATCACATCAAAAAACATCGAAATAATGAATCACACCCCAATTCAAGCTTAATGAACTTTAGAACTTCAAACTTCTGCATTCGATGTCGAAACCTATCAAATCACGTCCGATTGATCTCAAATTTTGCACACAAGGCACATTCGACATTACAGACCTACTCGAACTACCGAAATTGGATTCTGACCCTATATCAAAAAGTCCACTTCCGGTCAAACTCCTCAAAAACCTTCAAATTTCTATCTTTAGCCAAATGACTCCAAAATGACCCACGGACATTCGAATTCACTTCCAATCGTGCTCCCAACACCAGAATCACCATACGGAGCTATTCCCAGACTCAGAATCCCAAACGGACATTGATAACACTGAAAATGCACTTCAACACAAACTTATGAAATTCTTCCAAAAATGCTAACTTCCACAATAGGTGCCGAAACGTTCCCGGGTCTTCCAAAACCCGATCCGAACATACGCCCAAGTTCAAAATCATCATACGAACCTGCTGGAACCTTTGAATCCCGATTCCGAGGTCGTTTACTCAAAAATCCAATCTTATTCAATTCTTTCAACTTAAAGCTTCCGAAATGAGAATTCTCTTTCCAAATCAACTCCGAACTTCTTGAAATTCAATTCCGACCATGCGTACAAGTCATAATACCTGAAGTCAAGCTACTCATGGCCTCAAACTGCTGAACGACGCGCTATAGCTCAAAACGACCAGTCGGGTCACTACACGGATTTGAGTAAAATTAGTATGGTTGAATTCATATTCAAATATGTTGTCGGAATTTGTGAGTTTTGTCGGGTTTCGAGGTGCGGGCATGGGTTTGACTTTTAGTAATTGATTAAATATTCGACTTTATCCTTTGGATTTGCTTCCTTTGGCATTATTTGATGGTTTTTAGTTGATTTTGGCTAGTTTCGAGCCGTTCGGAGGTTGATTTGAGCAAGCCAATCAATATGATACTTGAGATGGGTTGGGGGTGACGCACGTGCTAGGTGACAGGCGTGGGTGCGTGCACTGAGGTATTCATGATACGTGTAGTTCTTAAGCTATTGTATCCTTGTTTTGCTATCATGCTTCTTTGATATCATATTTTCTCCATTTATGTGACTACGTGAGATATTTTTTCATGCCAATAATCATGTCTAGGCTACCTGTTAATTGTTTGAGACATGATAAGGCTATTTTCGCCATGTTGAGCTATTTGTCTTAGCTGTAGTCGTACTGTAAAATCATGATAGTTACATCCCCATGTTATATATCGGTCTTTGTGCACTTTTGAGATGCTGTTTCACACGTTATCGGTGTCCTTGTACGTGACACGAGATTTAACTGTATTTGAAACATATTGTGTTATTCCGTGTTATATAATTGGATTGTGTTTTATGACATGTCTGCACATTATGATTAGCGCTTGGGTAGGATCTGCCCCTCCGGAGTCTGATATGCCAGTAGTGAAAGCAGGCATAATGTTATATACACCTACTCGATGACAGGCAGTTATGACAGGCACCCATGCAGTGTTAAGTGTAATTATTTTGATGGATCCACAGTGATGGTGCAGGGCATCTGAGCCAGGCACCTGGAGTGTGCTAAAATTGTGTGTACTTAATGAGTTCACTGTGAAACTGATTACTTGACATGTATATTTGACATGTAGGCATAGAGATGTAGCTTCCTTATGCTAGATAGGGACATGATATCTGATTACTTGACATGTATATGTGACAAGTAGGCATAAAGATGTACCTTCCTCGTGCTAGTCAATGACATGATATCTTATTACTTGACCTGTATTTTTGACATATAGGCATAGAGATGCATTTTTCCTCATGCTAACTAGTGAATGAAAAGTCCTATATGATATTATAAATTGGGAAAAACACAGTTCTTTTGATAAACTTATGTTAAATTAATTTCAGCGGTAAGATTTAGAGTTGGATTGTTATACTTGAAAAGCATATCTATTTTTCCGTATTTGTGAATGAGCATGGCATTACATCTCACGAGTTATATATCTTTACTGTCTTCACTATACTGATATGAATTGTTATTCGCTATTAATGTTGGACTCTGACTATTTTCTGAGCTCGTCATTGCTTTCAACCTACATGGGGTCGGTTGTACTCATACTATACTTCTACACCTTGCGTGCATATCTTGGAGCTGATGTTGTTGTGTTTGGCGTGAGCCAGCATTGAAGATGTACCTGCTTTTCGGACATAGCTGCCACTTGTCATTGGTAGCTCTAAATTTGTAAATATATTTATTCATATTTCGAACAGATGATGTATTTATATCGTACCAACTTTGTAAAATTTTAAGTCTTAGAAGCTCATAGTTTGTGTTCCTATTCCTTGGGATTTTGTATAAAAATTTAATTATTTTATTCATTGACTCCCGTGTTTCCTGTTTGAGATATGTTGACTGTTAATTGACTTACCTAGCGGGTTGGGTTAGGTGTCATCACGACTAGCCAGATTTTGGATTGTGACAAGTTGGTATCAGAGCTCTAGATTTATTGGTTCTACGAGTCGTGAGCAAGTGTCTAGTAGAGTCTTGTGGATCGGTATGATGATGTCCATACCTATCGTCGAGAGGTTACAGGGCATTTAGGATAAACTTTCCATCTTTCTTTTGTTATCGTGCGACATTGATTCAGCTTGAAGCATATCTCTTTGAATTCCTTCCACCCACTCGTACGTTATGTGAGCTCCCGATATCAGCTGTGCATCGATGTCTTGTGATTTCCATGGACGAGGTACGAGACGTGTTTTCTGTGTTTTGCTGATGTGCTAGTCCGAATGACTCTAGGCCAGGTTTAGACTGTAGCTTGGGCTCTGTAGTTTCAGTTGTGTAAGCATGTGCTTATGGACTTATATGTCCGGTAGTGTCCCTAGGATGGCTTGGTGAGTGATTGGATGGCTATATGATGAGTATGGTGTGACGGCGGGATGTGTTCAGATGGTTTGGATATGATGAGAAGAGTTTGCTTGGGATGTGAAAAGGACTATTGGGCACTTGATTTCTGTCTTGATGTGTTGTACAATCTCGAGCTATGAGTGTGTTGTGGGATCTTTCATGTTGTTCATTTTTGGGGTGAAGTATATTCTTATGTTTTGTTGACGAGCTTAGACTCGGGAAGATTTAGTGAATGCATAGTGGTTGTTACTATGGTAGGGCGTAAAGAGATGCCACTTTGAGGCTAAGCAAGTGGATTATCTCTTGCGGGATGTTCTGAGGTTGTGTGATCCCTATGATGTTTCTGTAGAGAGTTTGCTCTTACCGGTAGGTTATATGTGTGCAACTGAGTTTGGATCACTTGAGGAGGTTGGCATGACTATCACAAGGATGAATGTGAGTTTAGTAGAAGATTTGAGGTGTTTTACAATTTCTGTCACATGAGTTTATGAAGGGTTTAGTTGAATTATAGTGTGAGATTATGACAATAATGGAATAAGGGTATTGCAGGTTATCGGATGTTGTATTCTATGGACTGAGCCAAGTGGGGAAGTCTACTATCGAAGAATTGATTGCATGGTTATGTGTTTTATTGATTTCAGTCTGAGGCATATTTGAGGTTCAGTTATGACTTACCGAGGTTAGTTTTGAAGATGACTTGGGTAAGGAAATTTTCAGATTTAAGATGAATTATACTTTATGGATATATGAAAATCTTAGGATGTCCGGGTTTGTTATTCGTGATGGATGTAATGTGCTAAGAGAAGGGAGTCACTCAGTTGTGTTAAGGTGGGATTACTTCTTTAGGTGTTGGTGTGCTAATGTAGAACATGTCGTTCGGCTCATTTGGGCGGTGCATTTGATATTAGAGTAGGGTGAATAACTCTCGAGAAGGTTCTATGGGTTCAAGATTCACATGTGGTATTTGAGAAATCTCCGAATTCATGAATGGCTAAGATTTGAGATTTGCATTGGATGGTGTTAGGACCCGCAATATTTTTGTGTTATTATGGATTCCATATTTCAGTATCAGAAAGGTAAAGGGAACAATTTTAGATTTACGTAAGGTCTCTTCAGAGTGGGTATCTCAAATGCGATATTTTGGGTGCTTATGAGGGAATACAATAGTTTATTGGCTTCAGGACGATATAGTTTCATGCTAGGATCTCTTGTGGTGAGCTTTGGTTAAGGATAATGGTGTAGTTGCAAGAGTATGTGTCAACTTGAGGGTAATTCGGAAGGGACTTAGAGAAATAGGACAACTTAGTAGTAGGTTGGAGCAAAATAGTAATGGATATGATCGGTAATTTTGGTTCTTATGATGTGGTGAGGCTTTACCGGTGTATTATGGCAATACTCGTGGACCTTGGTGATCTGCATAACTTGGCTGAGTTAAAGGGACTTAGTTCTGATGGCTTGGTTATATGCATATGGGTTTCGAATAGTTCTCAATGATTTCTACTACGGCTTGGGATGGATATTTTTTATAGGTATGCGGGGCATATTACGTGTTGTGCTTTTCTCGTGGATGGGGTCTAGTGGTGGGTTACTGGCTAACAAAGTATGTATCCTACTGTTGCTTTAGAGTTGTTAATGAAGTTCTCGTTCTTTTCATATGATGGCATGACAGGTGTGGTGCAACATGTAGGATTACGATTTACATATACAAGGTTGTAGTTCAGTTTTGAAGGGAAGGCCATGAGTTCTAGACAACATGGACGATTTCAGATGTTTAGAAGAATGCTGGCACCATCTGGTATCACTCAAGAAGTGCGCGCATTTCGGAAGGCGCATTGTGTTTTGACTTATGGATGTATCATTAGTATTGTGGTACTCACATGTTTGATGTTATGATTTTTTTCATGTGGCACGGGAGGATTATAGAAGTATTTCTCGTGAGATGATTGCGTATGAGGGATGTGTTAGTCATTCGAGTGGTGGAGTTTGGATCGAATATGGTGATTTTGGTATTCTAGGGATTTGTAGGCCGGGAGTTCTCAGAGGCAGATTGTTTCTTGGTTGTGGACTGTGAAGGTATGGCGAAAGTTAGAAAATTAATAGTATGTGTTATGGCTAGGTGGTTGTGGACTGTTGGAGGGTTATCTGTCTAATTGCGGACAACCGGTTTGATTTGGGGGCCATTGGTCGGCTTAATGAGGATGTGTAATCTACACCGTGTCGGATTTGTTGAATCAACACTACTATTATTGAGGGATGCGTCATTTGGCTAGAGTCGAGCTTGTTCGTGTTCTAATATGTTCTATGTGTTACTCTGCTATGCCACAATGCATGTTTTGTTGGTTATTTGCACATAAGATGTGTTTCTGTTTGGGTCTTATGGCAAAATTCGAGCGAGATGATTGTTGGGGTATTAAATGGCTGATTGCGCCTTGGTTATGGTCTGTCCTATTGGTGGTATATTGTGTTATCCGTTTCTCCATGGTTACGATCATGAACTTCGTGTGTTTGTTGTTGATTTGCGTATGGTTGTTGATTTTGAGCATTTTGGCTTGAGGTATTTCATGTGGACCGGTTTGGATGGGGTCACGCATCGTAGCGGAGTTATGTTGGGATATAATTCTTTGGGTAGACTTCATGTGTCTTGGTTCTCCCTTGCGTGATAGGTTACAACATTGCACTTGTGGTGGTATCAGCCGAGCTTACAGGATGGTTCTCTCATTTGATTCTCTTTCCATCTTTAGGTACACTTGAATTGTTACTTATTGGTGCAAGAGTTGCACGGTTTGTGGCTTAGGGTGGTATTGGCGTGGAATATTAGTAGAGCAACTTGTATTTGTTGAGATGAGGTTATCGGGCCTGGAGTGAGTGCTATCGAATTTGATTACGGTATGTTTGGAAGAATAATATCGGATGTCAGCTTAGAATTTTGGCTATGGTTCTTATTTGGCGAGAGAGCTCCACGACTTGTTGATTTGATGGGTGGTTATGAGTCTCTGCGTGTTTCTTTCATCATTGGTAGTGTACGAAGAGTTAGGACAAGGTTTTACTTGATAACAGGTTTGTTACCAATACTAGATTCATTATTCAGCAGCTATTTTGGTCGGAAGTTATTGCTATGAGTATCTGAGTTATGTGGTATATCATGCGATTACATCTTGGGTTATGGTTATCGCTTTCATACAAGCTTGTTTAGACTTATATAATGTATGGATGTGAGAAACGGGTCTTGTAATAGATTACAGATGTTAGAAATTGGGTTCCAAGGTTTATGAACTAAGGTTGAAGGAAGAATCTTCGGTTATGTTGAGTTGGAAGACTTATATGGATTGAGGTGACATGGGATCACCCCCGGATACGTGCATGGTGAGTCTACACTAGTGACTTGATGTCTTTGGAATGACTCTTGGCACGTTCGAGGATGAAAATATGTTTAAGTGGGGGAGAATGTAATGACCCGACCGGTTGTTTTGAGCATTTGCATTCCAATCGATGGTTCGAGGGCATGAGTAGCTTCGGTATTGATTTTCGAGTGTTTTCGGATTGATTTGGAAGTTTGATTCTCAACTAGGAAGCTTTGAGTTGGAAGAATTGACCAAGTTTGACTTTTGCTGTATTTGACCTCGGATAAGAGTTTTTATGGTTCCTCTAGGTCCAGATGGTAAATTTTGACTTGGGTATATGCCCGGATTTGCATTTGAATATTTCTAGAAGGTTTCAGCATTTTTTTGGCGAAAGTTGGCAATTTGGAGGTTTGAAATGTTCATAAGTTTGACCAGAAGTTGACTTTGATGATATCGGGTCGGGTTGTTGTTCCGGGAGTTGGAATAGGTTTGTTATGTCATTTGGAACTTGTGTGAAAAATTTGAGATCATTCTAGGTTGATTTGATATGGTTCAGCACGAGTTTTGGAAGTTGAAAGTTCAAAAGTTCATTAAGTTTGATTTGAGACGCGATTCATGGTTTTGATGTTGTTATGTGTAATTTGAGGCCTCAAGTAGGTTCCTATTGCATTTTGGGACTTGTTGGTATTTTCGGACAGGGCCCCGAGGGGCTCGAGTGAGTTTCGGCGTGTTTTCAAACCATTTCAGAGTTGCATGCATTGCTAGTTTTCTGCTGATTTTTGGTTTTTCAGTTCTTCTTCGCGATTGCGAAGAAGAGTCCCCGATCGCGAAGTGTTTTATAGGCCTGGGGCATCGCGTTCGCAATAGGGTGTCGCATTCGCGTTAAGGAGCTAGGAGTTGGTGGAATCGTTCATCGCATCCGCGATGTTATTGCGAGTTCGAGAAGGTTGGCATCATTGTTCATCGTGTTTGCGAGGTATGTGCCGCAAATAAAAAACGTGTTTTCTGTGCGCAGCGAGTTTGTGCTTCGCGAACGCAAAAGAAACCTTGCGTTCGCGAAGCACAAACTCGCTGCCCATAGAAAACATGCTTTGCAAGCGTTCATGATCTTTACAACAAATTGCTTGCCATTTGATTAATAAATACTTTATTCATCTACAATAAAAGATTCATGACTGTGCTAAATTAAAAATATCGTACGTTTTCTTGTTTATAACCGTTGTTTGCGAAATAATAATGGTTAATATGTTGGTGTTGTGTAAATTTAATTTACCTTTTTCTATTCCAACACATGAATTCCTTTCATTGCAGCTCTTCCGCGAAACCCCTTCCCTGAAGCCCCTTTCTGATTCTTACTAATTTAGTTACTTTCTTATTGTGTTTTGGGAATTGTTGGTATATTCGGACGGGGTCCCGAGGGGCTCAGATGAGTTTTAGAGTGGTTTCTGACCATTTCGGAGTTGCATGCATTGCTAGTGTTCTGTTGATTTCTGGTGTTTCAGTTCTTCTTCGCGATCGTGAAGGACAGGCTGCGATTGCGGAGTATTTTTGTGGGGCTGGATGATTTTCTTCTTCGCGTTCGCGACTAGATGATGGTGTTCGCGTAGCTTTGAGAGGCATGGGGCACCGCGTTCATGATGTAGTGTTGCGTTCACGTTGAAGAGCTGAGAGTTCGTGGAATTATCCATCGCGTCTGCGATGTTATTGCCGCATTCTCGAAGGTTGGCATCATTGTTCATCGCGTTCGCGAGGCATGTGCGGCGAACACGAAGCGTGTTTTCTGTGGGCAGCGAGTTTGTGATTTGCGAATGCGAGGTTTCTTCCGTGTTCGCGAAGGGACCCCTAAAGCAATGTATAAAGTACTATATTTCGAAGGTCTTGGTCATTTTATCATATTTTGAGTTATGGAGTTCGGATTTGGGCAATTTTCACCACATGATTGGGGTAAGTATTTTCTACTCGGTTTTAATTATATTTCATGATTCTATATTTGGCAATTGATTGATGATTCTAAAAGAGAAATTGGGGGGGGGGGGGAGTCGTCTTAAATTTCCTAAAGTGATTAATTGTGTTTTGAACATCGATTTGGAGTCGAATTTGAGTGAAATTAGTATGGTTGAATTCGTATTCGAATGGGTTGTCGGAATTTGTGCACGGGTTTGACTTTTAGTAATTTATTAAATATTCGACCTTATCCTATGTGTTTGTTTCCTTTGTCATTAGTTGATGATTTTGAGTTGCTTTTGGCTAGTTTAGAGCCGTTTGGAGGTTGATTTGCGCGGAATGACGTTTCTAGAGTATTGGTTGGCTTGCTCGGTATTTGATTTGTCTTGTTTGAGGTAAGTAACACAGTTAAACTTGGATTTGAGGGTAAATACTTGAGATGGGTTGGGGGTGACGCACGTGCTAGGTGATGGGCGCGGGTGCGTGCGCCGAGGTATTCATGATACGGGTAGTTCTTAGGCTATTGTATGCCTTGTTTTGCTATCATGTTTCTTTGATATCATATTTTCTCCATTTATGTGTCTACATGAGATATTTTTCATGCCAGAAATCATGTCTAGGCTACCTGTTCAATTGTTTGAGACATGATAAGGCTATTGTCGCCATGTTGAGCTATTTGTCTTAGCCGTAGTCGTACTATACAATCATGATAGTTACATCCCAATGTTATATCTCAGTCTCTGTGCACTTTCGATATGCTGTTTCACATGTTATCGCTGTCCCTGTACGTGACACGGGATTTAACTGTATTTGAAACATATTGTGTTATTCCGTGTTATATAATTGGATTATGTTCTGTGAGACGTCTGCACATTATGATTAGTGCTTGGGTAGGATCTGCCCCTCCGGAGTCTGACATGCCAGCAGTGAACGCAGGCATAGTGTTATATACACCTGCTCGATGAAAGGCAGTTATGATAGGCACCCATATAGTGTTAAGTGTAATTAATTTGATGGATCCACGGTGATGGAGCGGGGAATTTGAGCCAGGCACCTGGAGTGTGCTAAAATTGTGTGTACTTAATGAGTTCACTGTGAAACTGATTACTTGACATGTATATTTGACAGATGTACCTTCCTTATGCTAGATAGGGACATGACATCTGATTACTTGACATGTATATGTGACATGTAGGCATAGAGATGTACCCTCCTCATGCTAGACAGTGGCATGATATCTTATTACTTGACATGTATATTTGACATGTAGGCATATACATGTATTTCTCCTCATGATAACTGGTAAATAAAAAGTCTTATCTGATGTTGTAAATTGGGAAAATGCATATTTTTAAAATTCATGTTTAATTGATTTCAACGGTAAGATTTAGAGTGGGACTGTTATACTTGAAAAGCATGTCTATTTTTCCGTATTTGTGAACGAGCTGGGAATTACATCTCCTGAGTTATATACCTTTAATGTCTTCACAATACTATTATGAACTGTTATTGGCTATTGATGTTTGACTCTGACTATTTTCCGAGCTCGTCACTGCTTTCACCAAATGTTAGGTTTTTTTCTTATTGAGTACATGGGGTCGGTTGTACTCATACTACACTTCTGTACCTTGCGTACAGATCTTGGAGCTGATGTTGCTGTGTATGGCGGGAGCTGGCATTGAAGATGCTCATGCTTTTCGGACATAGCTACCACTTGTCCTTGGTAGCTCTAGATTTGCAAATCTGTTTATGTATATTTCGAACAAATGATGTAGTTATCCGTACTAGCTTTGTAAAATTGTATGTCTTAGAAGCTCATGATTTGTATTATCATTCCTTAAAATTTTGTATAGAAGTTCAATTATTTTATTCATTGACTCCCATGTTTCTTATTTGAGATGTGTTGACTTTTAATTGGCTTACCTAGGGGGTTGGGTTAGGTGCTATCACGACTAGTTGAATTTTAGGCCGTGATAAAGTTCGTATCCAAATCTAAAAGAAAAGAAGCTATGAATATAAACACATCACCTATAAAGTTTACAATGAAGTTGAGCAAGAAGCAGAGTACGAAATCCATTTCTTTTCAAGATAATCCAAGTGGAAAGTTGACTCTAAAAGAGATGCAAGAGAAGAATTACTCATTTCTGGATTCTGATGTCCTTGCAATTTTTTAAGAACTCTTTGAGCTAAAGCTCATTGAGCTTCAGGAGATGAAGCGACCAAATGAAGCTGGGAAAATCAATGATCCAAATTACTGCAATTATCATCGACTTGTGAGTCACCCCTTTGAGAGTTGCTTTGTCTTCAAGGATAAACTTATGGACTTGGCTCGTGAAAAAAAGATCGTGCTTGAAGATGAGAAGGCAAGGGTGAACCAAGTCTCTATCACCTTTGGCTCATTCCATCCAAATGAGTTATGCACTCTTGAAGAAAGTAAAGATAAAGAAATACTGGAAAATAATAAAGTCAAAGTTGATCAGACAGATGATGATGAATGGACGTTGGTGACTCGTCATAGGCTCCACACGAAGATTTCTCATGATGGTATGGAGGCCTCTTGTTGCAATGCTGATAAAGGAGAAGAAGCGAGTAATGACCCACCGTTAGCACCATCTTCGGAAAATCCCATTGAGTCCATTCCTTGGGATGTTAATGTTTGCAAGGAAAAGGTCATATTCATGCATGATGACCTTCTACTAGGTGACACTCCTCATAATCGTCCATTATACATGGTTGGCTATATGCACGACGAAAGGGTAAATCGAATTTTGATTGATGGAAGGTCCTCAGTAAACATCTTGCCACTTCGCATCGTGAAGGAACTTGGCATTCCGATAGATGAACTCTCCGAAAGCCGCTTGATGTTTCAAGGATTCAACCAAGGGGGGAAAGAGCGATAGGCGCAATCAAATTGGAGATCACCATTGGAGATATGCAATCAAATGCATGGATGCATGTGATCGATGCAAAGACTTCATATAACGTCTTACTTGGAAGTCCTTGGATACATGAGAATAAAGTAGTTCCATCTACTTACTGTCACGACCCGGATTTTCCACCCTCGGGAGTCGTGATGACGCCTACTCGTGAAAGCTAGGCAAGCCGAATGTTACAGATTTTATTACCCTTTTTCCCTAACCTTTTAACAATTTCAATTAACAGGCGATCAACAGCGGAATAACAATAATAATAAAAGAAATGCGGAAGACGGAATTCTGATAATATAACTAAATACAAGTACAAATCCAAAATACAACTCTACCCAGAATTGGTGTCAAAATGTCACAGACCATCCACGAATACTACAAACAATGGTCTGAATAGAACAATACAAGTCTGTCTCTGAAATAAGTAAAAACAGACTGGAAAAGATAAAAGGGGACGCCAAGGCCTGCGAACATCTGCAGGACTACCTCGGGTCTCCGCTAGACTGAAGGCAGCAACCTCTCTATGGTCCAAATGCTCTAGCATCGGGATCTGCACACAGTGCAGAGTGTAGTATCAGCACAAACCGACCCCATGTGCTGGTAAGTGTCGAGCCTAACCTCGGCGAAGTAGTGACGAGGCTAGGACAAGACTACCAAGTAAACCTGTGCAGTTAAATCACATACAGCAAGTAATAACAACAGAAACTAGCATTTAAAGATGGGAAGGGGGAACATGCTGCGGGGGATATCAAGTACTAACAGAATTTCAGTAGAGAAGCATAAAGAACACCATAATTTCATATCAGCAAGAATAAGGAAAACAGTAACTAGTGCACGGCATCACCCTTCGTGCTTTTACTCTCGTCCTCGCCATAAAAATCAATATTCACTTTCATTCTCTCTTGTTGCGGCGTGCAACCCGATCTCAATCCTATAATACTGTTACGGCATGCAACCCGATCCCATATAATATTGTTGTGGCATGCAACCCGATCCATATATAATATTGTTGTGGCGTGCAACCCGATCCATATATAATATTGTTGTGGCGTGCAACGCGATCCATATATAATATTGTTGCGGTGTGCAACCCGATCCCAATATACAAATCAACACCAATCACAAAAGAACCCCGGCAAGGGAATAATATCATAAACAATAACATCCCGGCAAGGGAGACAACGATATACTCATCTTGTTTCCACAATCCTCACAACATAAGACTCAACTTGAGCCAATGCTCAACAATGATAAAATTACCAAGAATACTTTCATAAGCCTTGTTCAACATTTATAATCATCATATTAAGCATGGACTATACATAACAGAGTCACAACAATCATAGTATAAGATTCAAGGGCATGCTTGACACCAACGTATAGATACTCTTCACCACACCTATACGTCATACTCAACACATAACACATATAAAATAAGACCACAACTCCTATTCCCTCAAGCTAAGGTTAAGCCAAACACTTACCTCAATGCCACGAACACAATCTAGCCTCAACTACCGCTTTACCGCTTGGTTACACTTCCAATTTGCTTGTATCTAGATGCAATTTACTTAACGATATCAATAAATGCTAAATGAATCAATTCTAATGCATGAAAATAGGTTTTCTAATGATTTCCTCAAAAAGTCCAAAATCGACCCCGGGCCCACTTGGTCAAAACCCGAGGTTCGAACCAAAACCCGATTACCCATTCACCCACGAACTCAAATATATAATTTGTTTTGAAATCGGACCTCAAATCGAGGTCCAGATCCCCAAAATTTGAAAATCCTAAGTTCTACCCAAAATCACCCAATTTTCCATGAAAAACCCTTGATTTTGAAATGAAATCATGTAAAAAGATGGATAAGAGAGTAAATAAATGAGTTAGAAATGACTTAGTAATGATTTGGAAGAGTATGTGCCTTTGAAAAACCGCCCAAGATGTTTTAGGGTTTGAAGAGTTTGGAAAATGGGGAAAAATCCCGTCAAAATTTCATTTAGCAGGTCTCAGTTGTCACAATTGCGACCAGGGTTCGCAATTGCGAACCCCTTTGGAACCTGCTGTCTTCGCATTTGCGAAGAACTAGTCGCATATGCGACTCTGCCCCTTTCGCATTTGTGATAAAAAAGGGTGCATTTTCCGATCAAGGCCTGCCCAGGCTTGGTTCGCATTTGCGACGCCTGGGTTGCAATTCCCAAGCCTGAGAACTTCGCAATTGCGGAGCCTGGTCTCGCAATTGCGAGATCAGAGGCATGGGCAAAAATACGAGATACCAGCAATCTTTCCTAAGTCCAATTTCACTCCGTGGCCTATCTGAAACTCACTCGAGCCCTCGGGGCTCCAAACCAAACATGCACGCAAGTCCAAAAACATCATACGGACTTGCTCGTGCGACCAAATCATCAAAATAACATCAACAACCATGAATTAAACCTCAAATTCATAAAATTACTCAAGAACATCAAAAATTCTATTTTCTCAACTATACATCCGATTTATACCAAATTTCACATATTCAACTTAATTATTATTTTAAACTTGTACCGGGCTCCGGAACCAAGATACGGGCCCGATACCATCAAGAATTTCATCAATTCACTTCTAAAAAGCATTTATATTTTCCAACAAATAATTTTCTTTAAAAATTCTTTTCTCGGGCTTGGGACCTCGGAATTCGGTTCCGAGCATACGCCCAAGTCTCATATTTACTACGGACCCTACGGGACCATCGGATCACGGGTCCGGGTCCGTTTACCAAAAATGTTCACCAAAGGCAACCTTAATCAATTTTAAAGGCCAATTTTGTTATTTTTCTAAAATTCTACATAAAAACTTTCTGAAAATGAGCCCGGATTGTGCACGCAAATCGAGGCAAGGCAAAAGGAGGTTTTCAAGGCCTCGGAACGCAGTTTTGACTTCTAAAACAAGAGATGACCTTTAGGGTCATCACATTCTCCACCTCTAAAACAACCGTTCGTCCTCGAACGGACAGAGAAAAGAAGTACCTGAGTCGGGGAAAAGATGGGGATATCGGCTCCGCTTGTCGGACTCGGACTCCCAGGTAGCTGCCTCGGCAAGCTGACCTCTCCACTGAACACGAACTGAAGGGAACTTCTTCGATCGCAACTGACGAACCTGCCGGTCTAGAATAGCTACCGGCTCCTCTTCATAGGTCAAGTCCTTGTCCAACTGGACAGTGCTGAAGTCCAACACGTGGGATGGATCGCCGTGATACTTCCGAAGCATGGACACGTGAAACACTGGATGCACAGCTGATAAACTCGGCGGCAATGCAAGTCTGTAAGCCACCTCTCCCACTCGATCAAGAATCTCAAAAGGACCAATGAACCTAGGGCTTAGCTTGCCCTTCTTCCCAAATCTCATCACGCCCTTCATGGGCGACACCCGGAGCAACACTCGCTCTCCGACCATGAATGCCACATCATGAACCTTGCGGTCGGCATAACTCTTTTGCCTGGACTAAGCTGTACGAAGCCTATCCTGAATGATCTTCACCTTATCCAAGGCATCCTGAACTAAATCTGTACCCAACAACCGAGCCTCTCCCAGCTCAAACCACCCAACCGGCGACCGACACCGCCTACCATATAATGCCTCATAGGGGGCCATCTGAATGCTCGACTCGTAGCTGTTGTTGTAGGCAAACTCTGCTAATGGCAAGAACTGATCCCAAGAACCTCAGAAATTAATAATAGATGCTCGGAGCATATCCTCCAAAATCTGAATAGTACGCTCGAACTGTCCGTCCGTCTGGGGATGAAATGCTGTGCTCAACTCGACCCGTGTACCCAAATCACGCTGTACTGCCCTCCAGAAATGCGAGGTAAACTGCGTACCCCGATCAGAAATGATAGACACGGGCACACCATGAAGACGAACAATCTCCCGGATATAGATCTCAGCCAACCGCTCCGAAGAATAGGAAACCGCCACAAGAATGAAATGCGCTGACTTAGTCAGCCTATCAACAATAACCCATACTGCATCGAACTTCTTCTGAGTTCGTGGGTGTCCAACAACGAAGTCCATAGCGATACGTTCCCACTTTCACTCAGGAATCTCAATCTTCTGGAACAAACCACCAGGTCTCTGATGCTCGAACCACTTTCACTCAGGAATCTCAATCTTCTGGAACAAACCACCAGGTCTCTGATGCTCGTACTTCACCTGCTGACAATTAAAACACCGAGCTACATAGGCAACAATGTCCTTCTTCATTCTCCTCCACCAATAATGCTACCGCAAGTCCTGATACATCTTAGTGGCGCCCGGGTGAATAGAATACCGGGAACTATGGGCCTCCTCTAGAATCAACTCATGAAGTCCATCCACATTAGGCATACAAATATGATCCTGCATCCTCAAGACTCCATCATCTCCAATTGTAACCTGTTTGGCACCTCCGTGCCGCACCGTGTCTCTAAGGACGAGCAAATGAGGATCATCATACTGCCGATCACGGATACAGCTCAAATAATGAAGAACGAGCGACTGTGAAAGCTAGCACACGGCTGGGCTAAGAAACATCCAACCTCACGAACCGATTGGATAAAGCCTGACCATCCAAAGCAAGCGGTCTCTCCCCGACCAGAATATACGCAAGGCTGCCCATACTGGCTGACTTCCTACTCAAAGCATCGACCACTACATTGGCCTTTCCCGGATGATACAAGATAGTGATATCATAGTCTTTCAAAAGCTCCAACCACCTTCTCTGCCTCAAATTGAGCTCCTTCTACTTGAACAAATACTGCAAACTCTTATGATCCGTGAACACCTCACACGACACGCCATATAGGTAATGCCTCCAAATCTTCAGCGCGTGGACAATGGCTGCTAGCTCTAAATCATGAACTGGATAATTCTTCTCGTGAATCTTCAAGTGCCACGAAGCATATGCTATAACCTTGCCATTCTGCATCAACACCGCACCTAGTCCAATACGAGATGCGTCACAATACACTGCATATGGCCCTGAACCCGTAGGCAATACCAATATCGGCGCCATAGTCAAAGCTGTCTTGAGCTTCTGGAAGCTCGCCTCACACTCGTCTGACCACCTGAACTGGGCACCCTTCTGGGTCAACCTGGTCATCGGGGCTGCTATAGATGAAAACCCCTCCACAAACCGACGGTAATAACCCGCCNACCAAGAACTCATAATGCCTGTACCGAGTGCGGAAAGCTGTCTTAGGGATATCGGATGCCCTAATCCTCAACTGATGGTAGCCAGATCTCAAGTCAATCTTAGAAAACACTTTGGCACCCTGAAGTTGATCAAACAAATCGTCAATCCTCAGCAATGGGTACTTATTCTTGATTGTGACCTTGTTCAACTACCGATAATCTATACACATCCTCATCGATCCGTCCTTTCTCTTAACAAACAACACCAGCGCACCCCAAGGCAAGACACTAGGTCTAATAAAGCCCTTATCAAGCAAGTCTTGCAACTGCTCCTTCAATTCTTTCAATTCAGGCGGGGCCATACGATATGGCGGAATAGAAATGGGCTGAGTGCCCGGAGCCAAATCAATGCAGAAGTCAATATCCCTGTCGGGTGGCATCCCCGGCAGTTCTGAAGGAAATACCTCAGGAAACTCACGAACAACAGGCACAGAATCCATAGAAGGAACCTCGACACTAGAATCACGAACATACACCAAATAAGCCAAACATCCCTTATCAACCATAGACCGAGCCTTCATATATGAGATAACCCTATGGGTGGAATGACCAGGAGTCCCTCTCCACTCTAAACGAGGTAAACCCGGCAAGGCTAAGGTCACATTCTTGGCATGACAGTCCAAGATAACATGGTAAGGTGATAACCAGTCCATCCCCTAATATGACATCAAAATCAACCATATCCAAAAGTAACAGATCTGGTCTTAAGACCCCCAACCACAACTATACATGAAAGATGGACACGATCTACTACAATGGAATCACCCACCGGTGTAGACACATATACAAGAGCACTCAAGGAATCACTAGGCATATACGGTGCAAAATAAGATGACGCATAGGAGTATGTAGATCCTGGATCAAACAGAACTGAAGCATCTTTACTACAAACCAGAACAGTACCTGTGATAACTGCATCAGAGGCCTCAGCCTTGGGCCTTGCTGGAAGAGCATAACATCGGGGCTGGGCCCCATCACTCTGAACTACATCTCTGGGAAGACCTCCTACTGGCTAGCCTCCACCTCTAGCGGCCTGACCTCCACCTCTAATACCTCTACCTCCACCTCTAGCACCTCTACCTCCACCTCTAGCTGGCTGAGCGGGCGGTGGAACACCCGGTGCCTGAACTATGGCACGGTAACCCTGATGCTGCGATTGAACACCCACTAATCTCGGACAAGCCCTCCGGATATGACCATACTCACCGCACTCAAAGCATCCACCTGAGTGCTGCGGTTGAGGAAACTGAGATTGAACCTGGTGCGCCGGCTGACCATGATGATAGCTCTGAATAGGGGGTGCTCTGATAGGAGCTGGCTGTCCTGAAGGAGAACATAGGAACCATGCCCACCTGGAGCACCGTGGGAAGCCTGTAGTGTTGAATGAAACGGCCTAGAAGGATGGCCCCTACCAAAAGAATCCCTGCCTCCAGACGAGGCACCACTGAACCTACCCGAATGACGAGGCCTCTTGTCAGACCCCTGACCACTCCCCTGTGACAGAACCATCTCAACCCGCCTGGCCACATTGACCGCATCCTGGAAAGAAATCTCGCTACCTGTCTCCTTAGCCATCTACAGTCTAATAGGCTGAGCGAGTCCCTCAATAAACCTCCTCACCCTCTCTCTCTCTCTCGGTGGGGAATATCAGAAAAGCATGACGAGCCAAATCAATAAACCTCGTCTCGTACTGGGTGACAGTCATAGAACCCTGCTGGAGACGCTCGAACCGCCTGCGGTACTCCTCGCTCTGAGTGACGGGAAGAAACTTCCCTAGAAATAGCTGCGAGAACTGGTCCTAAGTGAGAGCTAGTGATCCAACTAGTATGGCCAAACAATAATCTCCACCATTTCTTGGAGGACCCTGACAGACGGAAAGCAGCAAAGTGGACCCCATTGGTCTCCACTATCCCCATGTTCCGAAGAACCTCATGACAGCTGTCTAAATAATCCTGGGGATCCTCTAAAGATGTACCACCATAAGTAGTAGTGAACAGCTTGGTGAACCTGTCCAATCTCAACAAAGCATCGGCAGACATAGCTGCTCAATCACCGATCTGAGCTACTACACCCGGCTGAACTGCTCCAACTGGCTGAGCTGCTGGAGTCTGAAACTGGGGAGCCATCTGCTCCAGAGTGCGGGTAGCGGGAGTCTGTGCTCCTCCCCCAGCCTGAGAGATGGCTGGTGCTACAGGAAGTAAGCCTGCCTGAATGACACTCTCCATAAGGCCCACTAGACGGACCAGAGCATCCTAGAGTACCGGGGTAGCGATGAACCCCTCTGGGACTTGAGATGGGCCCACCGGAACTGTCTGAGCTGGAACCTCATCATCAAAACTCTACATGTGTCTCCACCACTGGTGCTGCTGCTCGAGCTCTGGGCTGAGCTCTGCCTCTGCCTCGAGCCCTAGTATGGCCTCGGCCTCTACCCCTCGCAGGAGCTACTACCGGGGGCTCGGGCTGCTGGTCAGCTGATGAAGCGGTGCGTGTTCTCACCATCTGCGAAAGAACAAAGTAGAAGTTTGGTTAGCATTGAGAAACCAAGTCGCACGACAGGAAAGAATAGATGTGAAGTTTTTCCTAACTCTGTAGCCTCTGGGGGGATAAACACAGACGTCTCTGTACCGATCCCTCAGACTCTACTAAGCTTGTCTGTGAATTGTGAGACCTAGGCAACCTAGAGCTCAGATACCAACTTGTCACGACCTGGATTTTTTACCCTCGGGAGTCGTGATGGCGCCTACTCGTGAAAGCCAGGCAAGCCAAATGTTACAGATTTTATTACCCTTTTTCCCTAACCTTTTAACAATTTCAATTAACAGGCGATCAACAGCGGAATAACAATAATAATAAAAGAAATGCGGAAGACGAAATTCTGATAATATAACTAAATACTAGTACAAATCCAAAATACAACTCTACCCAGAATTGGTGTCACAATGTCACGGACCATCTACGAATACTACAAACAGTGGTCTAAATAGAACAATACAAGTCTTTCCCTGAAATAAGTAAAAATAGAATAGAAAAGATAGAAGTGGACGCAAAGGCCTGCGAACGTCTGCAGGACTACCTCAGGTCTCCGCTGGACTGAAGGCAGCAACCTCTCTATGGTCCAAATGCTCCAGTACCGGGATCTACACATAGTGCAACGTGTAGTATCAGCACAACCGACCCCATGTGCTGGTAAGAGTCGAGCCTAACCTCGGTGAAGAGGTGACGAGGCTAGGACAAGACTACCAAGTAAAACCGTGTAGTTAAATCATATACGTCAAGTAATAACAACAGAAACTAGCAGTTAAAGATGGGGAGGGGGAACATGCTGCGGGGGATATCAAGTACTAACAGAATTTCAGTAGAGAAGCATAAAGAACACCATAATTTCATATCAGCAAGAATAAGGAAAACAGTAACTAGTGCACAGTATCACCCTTCGTGCTTTTACTCTCGTCCTGGCCATAAGAATCAATATTCACTTTCATTCTTTCTTGCTGCGGCGTGCAACCCGAACCCAATCATATAATACTATTGCGGCGTGCAACCCGATCCCATATAATATTGTTGCAGCGTGCAACCCGATCCATATATAATATTGTTGCGGCGTGCAACCCGATCCATATATAATATTGTTGCGTCGTGCAACCCGATCCCAATATACAAATCAACACCAATCACAAAAGAACCCCGGCAAAGGAACAATATCATAAACAATAACATCCCGACAAGGGAGACAACGATATACTCATCTTGTTTCCACAATCCTCACAACATAAGACTCAACTTGAGCCAATGCTCAACAATGATCAAATTACCAAGAATACTTTCATAAGCCTTGTTCAACATTTATAGTCATCACATTAAGCATGGACCATACATAACGGAGTCACAAAAATCATAGTATAAGACTCACGGGCATACTTGACACCAACGTATAGATACTCATCACCACACCTATACGTCGTACTCAACACAGAACACATAGCAAACAAGACCACAACTCCTATTTCCTCAAGCTAAGGTTAAACCAAACACTTACCTCAATGCCACAAACACAATCAAGCCTCAACTACCGCTTTACCGCTCGGTTCCACTTCCAATTCGCTTGTATCTAGTTGCAATTTACTTAACGATATCAATAAATGCTAAATGAATCAATTCTAATGCATGAAAACAGGTTTTCTAATGATTTCCTCAAAAAGTCAAAAATCGACCCCGGGCACCCCATGGTCAAAATCCGAGGTTCGAACCAAAACCCGATTACCCATTCACCCACGAACTCAAATATATAATTTGTTTTGAAATCGGACTTAAAATCGAGGTCCAAATCCCCAAAATTTGAAAATCTTAAGTTCTACCCAAAATCACCCAATTTCCCAAAAACCCTTGATTTTGAAATGAAATCATGTAAAACGATGGATTAGATTGAAAGAAATGAGTTAGAAATGACTTACTAATGATTTGGAAGAATATGTTCCTTTGAAAATCACCCAACATGTTTTAGTGTGTGAAGAGTTTGGAAAATGGGGAAAAATCCCGTCAAAATTTCATTTGCGAAGAACTAGTCGCAAAATGCGACTCTGCCCCTTTCGCATTTGCGATAAAAAGGGTCGCATTTGCGACGCCTGGGTCGCAGTTCCCAATCCTGAAAACTTCGCAATTGCAAAGCTTGGTCTCGCAATTGCGAGATCAGAGGCCTGGGCAAAAATACCAGATACCAGCAATCTTTCCTAAGTCCAATTTCAATCTGTGGCCTATCCGAAACTCACCCGAGCCCTCGGGACTCCAAACCAAATATGCACGCAAGTCCAAAAACATCATACGGACTTGCGCGTGCGATCAAATCATCAAAATAACATCAACAACCATGAATTAAACCTCAAATTCATAAAATTACTCAAGAACATCAAAATTTCTATTTTCTCAACTATACGTCCGATTTATACCAAATCAATTTCGATCTTTACCAAATTTTATAGATTCAACTTAATTATTATTTTAAACTTGTACCGGGCTCCGAAACCAAGATACGGGCCCGATACCATCAAGAATTTCATCAATTCACTTCTAAAAAGCCTTTATATTTTCCAGCAAACAATTATATTTAAAAATTTTTTTCTCTGGCTTGGGACCTCGGAATTCGATTCCGGGCATACGCCCAAGTCCCGTATTTTACTACGGACAGTACGGGACAGTCGGATCACGGGTCCGGGTCCATTTACCAAAAATGTTGACCAAAGTCAACCTTAATCAATTTTAAAGGCCAATTTCATTATTTTTCTAAAACTCCACATAAAAGCTTTCCGGAAATGTACTCGGACTGCGCACGCAAATCGAGGTAAGGCAAAAGGAGGTTTTTAAGGCCTCGGAACACAGTTTTGACTTCTAAAATAAGAGATGACCTTTAGGGTCATCACACCTACCATCAATGTTTGAAGTACTACAAGGATGGGGTCGAGAAGAAGATAACTACTGATGAAAAGAAATTCATTGAGGCTAAGTCACACTTCGTTGACGCAAAGTTCTACTTGAGCATCCATGTTGTGAAAGAACTAAAAGCCGATGATGTCATGAAGAGCAAGAATGACCTGTCCACAACTAAAAGAGCTGAGCTGACTACTGATAAAGCCAAAGCTGTTGCTGAGGAGGTACACCTTAACTAGAAAAAATCTTATATAGGGAACATTGTGTCTTACAACAAGAAATTAACCCCTGCACTCCGCTATGTCCCTAAAAAGAATAAAGAAAAGGGTGGACCATCCAATCTCCAAACCAATATGCTAAGGTGGTTAACTCTTCAATCAAACGAATTGAGGCAGTAAAGTTGTCCTCGGTGCTACTTGCAGGGTTTGTGTCACAAAATCATTCGCAGAATATGGCACTACCTACGAAGCGTACAAATGAAGGCTTTGATCCTAATGCTTACATGCTATTTTAAAAAACTTGATATAATCCCAATGAGCCATCAAATTAGGGAAGCTTCCATCAGAATCTTCTACAAGGCAACCACGTAAAGGTATGGAATACAAGCAGCCATCACCAGTTTGCATCTCTATAAGAAGGGCAAGCAATAATCATATCACTATGGAAGATGAACCTACTGCTTCCAACAGGCCTTCTGTTTTTTATCGACTTGGAAAATCAACAGTGAGGACATTTGTAATTGAGATATTGGGTCCATTAAAGATGGGGAACAAGTTCCAGAGAAATTATCAAAGCATAAGAAAACCCGGTTTTGCCCAAATTCCAGAAGATCTCTAAGGATTTTTAAAGTTTGGTTCCTTCTAGAATGAGGCGACAAACAAAAACTGTGGTTTCCTGTGAAGAAGTACTAAAGGTGAAGACATATACTGTGGTCTACACCAAGAAACATAATGAAGATTAAGAAATCATGGGCTCTTCATATCATGTCACTGTAGAAGGCAAGCAATATGTTTCATCTCTAACGAAGGCTGACGAGAAATTGGAGGATATTTGTTGGTGTTACCACATATCTTTCAATGCCGGGGATCCTCAAGAAGATGAAGATGAGAAAGATGCTCCAGAAAGATGCTCCCCCTGAACTTGAAGAAGGAGTGAAGACAACAGTTGATGCCTTAAAAGAGGTTTACCTTGGCACTGATGAAGAACCAAGGCCCACTTACCTAAGTGCTTTACTAGCAGTCGATGAAGAAAGAACTTATATCGAGTTACTCAAGGAGTTCAAGGATGTCTTTGCTTGGAGTTACAAAGAGATGCCTGGATTGGACCCTAAAGTAGCAGTCCATCACATCGCAATCAAAAATGGCACTCGTCCTGTTAAGCAAGCTCAAAGGCGCTTTAGGCCGAATTTGGTTCCCTTGATTGAAAGTGAATTAACAAACTCATTGAATCTAACTTTATTCATGAAGTTAAATATCCAACATAGGTTTGAAGTATTGCTCCCGTGAGAAAGAAGAATGGCCAAATTCGAGTGTGTGTTGACTTTAGGGATCTCAACAACGCATACCCTAAGGATAAATATCCTTTTCCTATTCCAGAGCTTATGATTGATGCTACCACTGGGTACAAGGCGATGTCATTCATGGATGGTTATTCAGGCTACAACCAAATGTGCATGGCACCAAAAGTTGAAGAGCTTATTGCATTATGCAGCCCAAAGGATATTTATTTCCATAAGGTAATGCCTTTTGTCTTGAATAACGCTGGTGCTACTTATCAAAGGGCTTTGCCGAATATTTTTGATGACCTTATCCACAAGAATATCGGATGTTATGTTGATGAATTGGTGGTAAAATCAAGAAAGAGGAGCGATCACTTGAAAGACTTGAGAATAGTCTTTGAGTTGCTCCGGAGGTACCAACTTAGGATGAATCCATTGAAATGTGCCTTTGGAGTTGCTTCTAGAAAGTTCCTGGGTTTCATTTATTGGCATCGGGGGATCGAAATTTATCAAGCCAAAGTAGATACCATTTTAAAAATGTCTGAGCCTTGGGTATTCATGAATTGAAAAGTCTGCAAGGAAAGCTAGAATACCTTAGGAGATTCATCTCAAACCTAGCTGGGAGGTGCCAAAAATTCAGCCGCCTCATGAATAAAGGCATTCCTTTCAAGTGGGACCAAGCTTGTAGCAATGCCTTTGAAAGTATTAAAACTTATTTGATAAACCCTCTAGTTCTAGTAGCCTCTGTACCTAGAAAGCCATTGATACTATACATCTCGGCACAAGAAAGGTATGTTGGAGCTCTGTTGGCCCAAGAAAATAGTGAAGGGAAAGAAAACTCCCTTTACTACTTGAGCAGGCTGATGACACCAAATGAGCTGAATTATTCGCCAATCGAAAAGTTATGTTTGGCGCTAGTCTTCTCAATCCAAAAGTTGAAGCACTACTTTCAATCTCATGTCATTCATCTTGATTCTAGAGCAAGTCCCATCAAGTTCGTGATGTGAAGACCTATCCTTAGTGATCAACTAGCAAGGTGGTACCTCCAGTTTCAACAATTTGAAATTGTGTCCATCCCTTAAAATTTTATAAAAGAACAAACGTTAGCGGACTTCTTGGTAGATCACCCTATACCTGATGATTGGAGCTAATTGACGAACTACCTGATGAGGACGCAATGGTCATTGAAGCTCAACCTCCATGGAAGATGTACTTTGATGGTTCTGCACATCATGGAGGAGCCGGTGCTGGCGTAGTATTTGTCACTTCTCAAGGTGAGGTTATGCCCTACTACTTTACTTTGACACTACTCTGCTCTAGTTGGACTTGAAATGGTTGTCAATATGAAGCAGTTGCAATTGCAAGTCTTTGGTGATTCCCGGGTAGTGATCAATCAACTTCTAGGCAGTTACAAGGTCAAGAAACCCGAACAATGCCCATATCATGATTATGCTAAAACGATTAATGGAGTGGGTTGGTGAAGTGACTATTCAGCATGTGCCTAGGAAAGAAAACAAGAAGGTTGATGCCTTCGTAGCTCTAGCTTTATTGTTAACTCTGCATGATCAAGCGCAAGTTACTATCTGCCAAAATGGGTAGTACCGCCGCCAAATATGGGTGAAAGTAAAGAATACAAACACGAGCATCTTGTCACTATTTAAGAAGTTGAGAAGGAAGATTGGCAACAACCCGTCATTAACTACTTGAGCTATGGGATACTTTCCAAGAAAGTCTGAGAAAAAGGATTGAAAACCGCCATCGTGCACCGTGCTTCTTATACTACAAAGATGCTCTATATAGAAGATCATTTGAGAGAGTATTCTTGCAATGTTTAGGGGAAGATGAAGCACTCCAAGCTTTGCAAGAAGCACATTATGGGGTATGTGGATCACATCGGTCTAGACCAAAGCACATTATTGGCCAACGATGGTAAAAGATTACTTGGATTATGCTCGAAGATGCAAGGCTTGCCAGTTCCACGCAAATTTTGTTCATCGGCCTCCTAAATTGCTACATTCGATTGTTGCATTGTGGCCATTTGACGCTTGGGGATTGGATGTTGTTGGAACGCTACCAAAATCTTCTGGCGGACATTTGTATATCTTGGCCGCAATCAATTACTTCTCAAAATAAGCGGAAGCTTTTTCTCTCAAGGAAGTAAAGAAGGAGAATGTTGCAAATTTCATCTGAGTAAATATCATCTATCATTTGGTATTCCTCTTTACATAATAACAGATAATAGCGAGCCATTCGACAATAGGTTAATGAACAAGATTTGTGATCTCTTTGGATTCAAGCGATGTAATTCTTCTACGTACACTGCTTTCGTCAATGGTCTAGCAGAGATATTGAACAAAACTCTATGCAACTTGTTAAAGAAAGTCGTCTCCAAATCCAAACTTGATTGGCATGACCATGCGAAAGAAGCTCCGTGGGCGTATAAGATGACTCACCATACGCTAACACAATCAACTCCTTATTCACTTGTCTTTTGGGTCGAAGCCGTTTTGCCACTCGAACATCAAATACCTTCATTATAATTAGCTATTCAAGAAGGGATCACTGATGAAGAAAATGCTCGACTTCGACTAGTAGAATTGGAGTCTCTTAACAAGAAGAGGTTGGAAGCTCAACAGAGTCTTGAATGTTATCAAGCTCGATTCTCTCGCACCTTCAATAAAAAAGTTCACCCAAGATCCTTTCAAGTAGGAGATCAAGGCCTTTCCATATGAAGACATGTTATTACTTCCCACAAACCTGTACGGAAGTTCACTTCAAAATGAGATGGGTCATATATCGTGCAAGAAACATATTCAAGTGGGGCTTACAAGCTGGTTGAGGTAGATGGAATGAGAATCAACCCTATCAATGGCATGTTTTTTAAGAAGTATTATCCTTGAAAGAAGATACACTCCTTAACGCAAGAGCATAAACTACATATTACTCCTGGCCCCCAAGAGTATAAACTCTGTACGTCCCAAAAAAAAGTCCGCTAGGTTGAAAACCTCGAAAAAGGTGGCCTAGGCAAAAGCCAGGACGCTAAAAAATAAGCAAATAAAAAAAATATAAAAACCTCACCCGTTCTGAACTACGGTATGACTTGATCCTCTTCACCGAGGTACGTAGGCAGCTTAGAGTTTCATTATAAGTTCACTCGCATAAGTTCAAAAGATACATATTGCCCCAATCATCGTCCGAATGAAGTATGATGGAATTCAATCCATTCAATCAACACTTGAAAAATGGGCTGAAATACGATTCTTTTGTTGAGCTTTGAATCCCATATGATTTAAAAAGGGTAAGCCTCCATGATAATTTGGTATCTTCAATGGGACAACTATAGTCTTTTAGGAGGCTGCCAGGTATTTACATTGAAGTCCGGGAATTCACTATATTGACGAGCGCAAAACACACACTTAAATTATGCTCGTTAATCAAATATAGTATAGTATAATATCGTATCCACATGGATTAGATTTTAACAGTATTCTCATAGTTTCTAGCTTGATTTCTATCTAGGAGGATCAACAGTTGAAATTTATATGATTAATAACTAAAATTAACTAAGAATCTAAAACTATTGACTAGTGACTATTGAGACAAGGAATAAGCAAATAAGGGTATCAGTGGGAGAAGATAGGGTTTTTGTCACGACCCAAACCGACAGGCCGCGACGGGCACCCGATTCCTTACTCAACCGAGTACCAACGTAACGTATCTTTCTTATTACATCAACATGGGTAAACGGGCTAGAAGGGCCATAAGGTAACAAGAATAAAACATGAGGGAACACTGGACATAAAATGACCCAACCTGATATACTGACTTGTACATATGACGTCAAGCCTATAAGGCCAAAATAATCACTCGTACACTGAACATAGGCCGACAAGGCAATACAGTCTTTCAAATACATGACATATGTCTAAGAGCCTCTAAGAGTACATAAATGTCATAATGCCAGGACAGGGCCTCGACATACCAATCAATACATGTCTAAATCATATTGACCAAATAAGCAACTCCGGAGCAAATGGAGCGCACCAACATCTTTCGCTGAGCTGATAGCCTACTTGGAGGACTCTCAACCTTTCTATCGGGACCTGCGGGCATGAAACATAGCGTCCCCAGGAAAAAGGGACGGCAGTACAAATAACGAGTATGTAAGGAATAAAAATCAGTAAACAATAGACATGAGAGAAACATGGAGTAAAAGACTCAACATGTAAATCTGAATAACTCTATGAATCATTAATATTTATAATGCCATGCATATGCATATAAATGTCATACTGTGCATAGGTATATGCGTACAGAACGTCATCAAGCCTCTGAGGGCATCCCATCATATCATCTCGGCCACTGTGAGCAAAATCATCAACGTATACCAGCTGATCAAGTGGTGGTGCGTATATAAAGCCGTAACCTTTTCCCATATCCCATATACATATATTTACATATATACTCATATATAATGCCATATGGTCATGGGTCAATGTAAATGAATGTGATGCATGAGAAGTACGTCAATAAAATCTTTCGGAGTGTCATAAGAAAATTATACCTTTGATTAATATCATGAAGTAAACTTTATCAACTTACGTATTTTCTGAGACCCATGAACATATAATAGAATAATATGTCACATGGGGAATCAAGAACATACTTCTATGAATAGAGTCATTTATGAAAGATGGGTGTTTGCTCGTTTTGTTTGTATCATTTGGATCATGCCAAAAAGAAAGAAGGATAACCTTAACATACCTGAGCCGATTCTCTTGACAATCCCTCTAATACACGTCAATTGCGACAAAACACGTAACGACGAATCAAAGTAGGGAAAAATCCGTATGATATTCTTGATAAAGATTGTACCGAGCTCTCTTACAATTGCAAATCTCGTTGCTATTACACAGTATAAACTCATGCTAATTCCTTTGCTGGAGATCCAATTCTTGGAGATTTTGATGTAAGCATCTCCATTTTTGTGTGAATTAGATCGCTATCTTTTATGAATTTTCTTGCTGAAGCTCATCCATCACTTAAAAGATATAAGTATCTACATTTTGTGATTTAAAGAAGTCTTTATGTCTTGGTGGTATGGGCCCACCTTGATAAGCATGTCTTGGCCAAACAATGTCCAACTTATGCCACCTTTCAACCTAATTAAAAGTCATATTTTAGGTCATTTATCCAACTAATGGGCTGCCACGATGGTAGCCCTTAATCTTATCCAAATAATTCACCCCCTTTTCCTTAATTAGCTTATTAAGCCTCCACTAATCCAATAATTAACTAATTATCCACATAATTAAGAATTATCTCAAATTACTTATAATACTACTCACTTTTAACACACTTTATACATCTTGCTATCATGGTCATGTGATACCTTGTATGGCACTAGTCCATAAATACGGGTTATTGTAGCTTGGGCCATATTTTATCTCAAAATGTTAAACTTCGATGAAATTTATTTTCTTCGATTTTCTTACCCTCTCACCTTCACGAATTTACTTATCACTTGTTTGAAATAGCATAATACTTATAATCTCAAAGTAATTCCATTCCCGAGCTTACGTCGATTAATCTTACGATGAAACTTTAACGTACGAAAATGCGGGATGTAATATCTCATTTCTGAGCTTTCATCAATTTACTTACGGCGTACTTTTACGTACGAAAATATGGGGTGTAACAGTTTTGATAGAATAGGTGCAAGATAATTGTTCGGGATCTAACTCTAGACAATTCACTTCTATTGTTTAAGTGAGTCTCTCGAATTCACTCAATTATTAGTTCAAACGTTAAGCAAAAACTCCTCTCTCGATTAAGTCTTAACCTCGTGAGATGAACCAATTTAAGCACGTGAAGATATGCAAGGATGTGTAGTAGATTGGTCTTTATAAAAACCTCTTTTGATTATTCTCCTAACTAGGTTTAATCAATGATTCAACTAACCTCTTTCGATTACTTAGAAGAATCTATAAACTCAACCAACAATATAATGCAAAGATATCACAAGTTATGCCTCTCTCGATAACATGAATTAGTGAATATAGATGCAACAATTAAATCATCCAAAACGATTCAATATATAAAAGTAAAGTTATAATCCACAAACAATCATCAATACACCAAATCCATCAAACCCTAAAGGGAACTACTCTATTGATATGGAGCAATTCATCAAAAATATAATTGAAGTATAGGAAATCATAAATTCGATCTGAACTCGGGTCTTGAGTGAGGAAGGAATGCTGAAATCCTTGTGCTTGTGTTCTTCCAACTCATCCTTAGCGTCCTTAGATCTAATGTATGTAAAAAAGTCCAGAAAATAATATTTTTCCATGTATTTATTCCAAGTAGGGTCGGGCCTAGACGAAATCACCCTTTCCTAGCTGAAATAGGAAAATCACTCTGTAAAAAATACACAGGTGTACCACATGGGGCGACGCGCCATGCCATGCACTAGTGGAGATTAGGGAGCTCACACTTTCCATTAGGCAACCAAAACAAACTGTTGGGGGTGCACCACGTGCCGCCCTACGTGCCGCAGTAGTGCAATTTCCTCAGAGTTATGCTTTTTGCTTGATTTTTGATGTCCAGACGTGATCCTCGACCCCCGAACACGATCTGGGCTTAATACCTTGGGCTTTTACATAGACTTCAAAGCTCCAAATAGCTCGAATTAGTTCCACAACATCTACATAGCTCGAAATCATTCCTACCAGGCATAAAACACACAATAAATGAAAAACACTACCAATTAAAGCTCAACACAAGTGCAGTGAATTAGAGTGAAATATGCGACTAAAATACGTAATTATAGCCTACCATAAACACCCCACACTTAAACCATTGCTCGTCCTCGAGTAATCAAACTACACTTCACATAGACATGACCTTTTAAAACAATTCTCCTAACTCATCATACCAAGAATATTTAAACCAGATTAAGTACAATACCGTAACATCCTCGCCTTAATATTTATAACCCACTCACTTACTCTAACCCAGAGGTCAACAACATTACCTTTCCTTTGTGAACCAAGTGCCCTCACACAACAATAGAGAGTAGTTTAAGAACAATTAGGAAATTAAAATATAAATAATTCACCCACTCTCAGAAACAGCATTCCTGTGCCACAAAATACGTACCATAGGCTTGCTCGTAGGGTAATACTCTACTAATTGAGCTCTTTCAGTCAAGGATCAAGTAGGACTTTATTTGGTTGTAATGTAGGTTTCAGGATGGGTAGGATACATCTAGATATAAGAGTGACTACACCCCCCTAAGCACTTTAATACCTACAGTGAACCGTTCAAAACCCCACACTTATGTCAAACCACACTGCACCTTCAGATCAATATACATTAACTCCCAGCTTCTTTAAGCTCAAAAATATCAATAGTTACCACTATCAAGGAATATTTTTCACAATCATACACTTTCTTTTTCTTTCTTTTTCAATTCAAGTGGCTCTTCCTTTTTTGAAACAATGCATATTTCTCCTTATTCCAATAGTTCCACTCAAAAGCCAACACAACACCCCACACTTTAACTTTTATAAAGTTCATAACAACTTCAAGTGCTCACGGGAGGTAAAAGGTTCAAATAGATGGACAATTCGAACAAAAGGGTAAGGCTTATAATGTGGTTGCCAAAGAAACAAGATTACATGCTCAAAGGGGTTAACTAATATACATAATAATTAGGTGGGTAAAAGCATTTAACTGGCTCAACAAGAAATGCCTCTATCACTTCCAAGACTAACTAAAACTACTATTTCGCTTTTCAAACACGCAGGGCAAGTTCTAGACATCAAATGCAATGCAATAAATATTACAAAATCTCACACACACATGGCACATAACTCACTCGGGATCGGACTATCCAAACACTTTGGTCAAAGTAGTTAAACAAATTTAAGATCATACACTTTAAGGTACTTATATAAAAGTCAAAAACTGAGCCTAAGCATCATAACTAAAGTACTCACTATTCTCAAGGTATAATAAGGTCAAGAGATATTGCCTTCAACTCAAATCATAACACAATACTTCCTACTCCTAAAAAATAAAAAGTAACTACTCTCGGTTCAAATAAAACCTTTGGAATAGAACCGCAGCACAAAGAAAAACAAGGGGGATTTGTTACACTACCTAACAAAAGAAAATCTTTTTTGTCTTTTTCCTTCGACTTTAATCCCTCAAGAAACGTGTCGATGATATCCATCATCGGGAAAAATTGAGAACTTTAATTTGTTTTGTTTTTTCAAATATTTCTATCTGAAACTACTAAAACTAA
Organism: Nicotiana attenuata; assembly: GCF_001879085.1. Classification (NCBI taxonomy): domain Eukaryota; kingdom Viridiplantae; phylum Streptophyta; class Magnoliopsida; order Solanales; family Solanaceae; genus Nicotiana; species Nicotiana attenuata. The sequence continues at coordinate 46,592,776 of NC_031989.1, forward strand.
GCAAAAAGAAACACATATACATACAAACATACATATAGATATCCCCCGCCCCACACTTTAAGTTGTGGCATGTCTCCATGACACACAATTAAAAAGCATAAGGTAAAGGTGTGATACCCCAAAAGGTCATCACTTGTTTTAAATTAAATTCTATGTTTTGAGGCATTGAAAACCTCATTTAGCATCACCTCGATTTGCGTGCGCAGTCCCGGCGCGTAGCCGGAAAGCGTAAATGTGAAAATCTGTGAAAAATGATAAGTTTTGACTATAAAATGAATAATTTTGACTTTGGTCAACGTTTTGGGTGAACGGACTCGGACCCGTGATTTGACGGTCCCGGAGGGTCCGTAGGAAAATATGGGACCTGGACGTATGCCCGGAATCGAATTCCGAGGTCCCAAGCACGAGAAATGAATTTTTGAAGGAAACTGTTTTCTGAAATTGTTTAAGGAAATTTGAAATGAAAATTGATTAGAACATGTTAGTATCGGGCCGGTATTTTGGTTCCGGCGCCCGGTACAGATCTTATATATGATTTAAGATGTTTTTGTGAAATGTGGTGAAAAACGGACGTCGTATGACGTGATTCGGACCTAAATTGCTAAAGTTGATGTTTTATGAAGTTTGAGAAAAATTCTTTGATTTTGAGGTTCAATTCGTTGTTATTGAGGTTATTTTGGCGATTTTATCGCTCGGATAAGTTCGTATAATGTTGTTGAGTTAGTACGTATGTTTGGTTAGGAGCCCCGAGGGCTCGGGTGTGTTTAGAATGTGATTCGGGAAGTTTTGAACTTAAGGAAAAGTTGCAGATTTTCTGCTACAGGTGCTCAGGCCTGTTGTTCATCGCGATCGCGTAGTCACTCTCCTGATCGCGTAAGGTAAATGGGGACAGGGGTAGATTTGTCCATCGCGAACGCGAAGCCACAGTCGCGAACGCGGAGCTTTGGGGGATTGCTCATCGCGAATGCAACCCGTGTGATGCGAAAGCGTAGTGTTAATTGGAGGGGGCTGAGATTTTGGTCGTTCTTCTACGTGAACGCGTACGTGTGTCCGCGAACGCGAAGGTCAGGGAGTTCAACCCTACGCGAACGCGTGGAAGAACTCGCGATCGCGTAAGTCCACTTACTGGAAGCCTTCGCGATCGCGACAGTGTTCTCGCGAATGCGATGAACAATGTCTCCAAGCACTTAAAACAGTAGCAAAAACGGGATTTGTTCAAAATTTCATAACTTTTTCATCTCTACTCCAAATTGTGCGATTCATGAAAGAGGATTTCACCACAAACTCATAGGTATGTAATCTTAGACTCATTTTCTTCAATTTCCATTAACACCCATTAGATTTCTAGGCCTAAAACATGAGATTAAGGGTAGAAAATTAGGGATTTGGGTAGAGTTAGGGCTTTTTGATTAATGGTTATTTAGACCTCGTTTTGGGATCGAATTCTGAAAATAATTATATATTTGGGCTCGTGGGGTGAATGGGTGATTAGATTTTGGTCCGAACCTCGTGTTTTGACCAAGCGGGCCCGGGGTCGATTTTTGGATTTTTGGGAACAATGGTTAGAAAGCTATAATTAAGCATTGGAATTGGATTGTTTAGCATTTATTGATGTTATTGAATCGATTATGCATAGATACGATTGTGTTGGAGCCAAATTCGAAAGAAAGGCGGTGTTTGAGGCTTGAGTTGGCCGTGGAAGTTTGAGGTAAGTGTTCGGTCTAACCTTAGCTTGAGGGATTAGGAGTTGAGTCCTATTTGCTATTTGTTTCTTGTTGAGTACGACGTATAGGCATGGTGACGAGTATCTATACGTTGGTGTCGAGCATGACTGTGAGTCCTAAATTGATACTTGTGGTATTGTTAAATGATTCTACGAATGCTTTAGTGGGTGAATTCTTGATAATGAGTGAAGACTTGGTTTATTTTCATGGTAGTTACTTATAATTGAGAAATGGTGATAACTGAGATGAGTAGGAGTTGAGTTGAAATTGGTTATAGCCGATTCTCTCTTGTCGGGACGTATATACTTGTACTGTTGAATTCCCTTGCCGGGATAGTGTAGTCTATTGTTGATCCCTTGCCGGGACTGTTATTATGAACATTGTTGATATTATATATATGGATCGGGTTGCGCGCCGTAACATTATTATATATATGTGGATCGGGTTGCACGCCGCAACAGATATTTTACGGGATCGGGTTGCACGCCGCAACAGATATTATATTGGATCGGGTTGCGCGCCGCAACATTATTATATATATATATATATAGATATATATATATATATATATGTGCGTGTGTGTGGGGGGGGGGGATCGGGTTTCACGCCGCAACAGATATTATATTGGATCGGGTTGTACGCCGCAACAATGTTAAATGATAAGGGATCGGGTTGCGCGCCGCAATAGTAGTATTATTACTTTGTTGTAGATATTGAACTGTCTCTCCATATTTTATTAAATTACTGTTGGATTTGATATGTTTCCCCGAAGCATGTACCCCCCTCCCATTTAAACTGTTTATTCCTTTTTATCTTCCGCCATATATTATATAACTGCACAGGTTTATCTGGAGTCTGGTCCTAGCCTCGTCACTACCTCGCCGGGTTAGGCCAGACACTTACCAGCACATGGGGTCGATTGTGCTGATACTACACTCTGCACTCTGTGCAGATACCGAGGCAGCACTGGGACAACAGCAGTAGTTCGGGAGCCAGCCTTCAGTCCACCTTGACACCGAGGTAGCCCTGCAGGCGCCCACAAGGCCCGGCATCTCCTCTATCTTTTATTATGTTATGTTATCTCTTGTATTCGAGACAGACAGTGTTACTTTCTTTCAAACTGTTGTATGTAGCAATCTTAGTAGTTCGTGAATGATGTGACACCAGTTTCTGGGTAGAGGCATATGTGGATTTTCTTATCATTTTGGTTCATTTTTTCTAAGTCTTCTGCTTAAATCTCATATTCCGTTGTTATTTAAATGTTTATCACTTGTTAATGTATGTTGTAAAAAGGATTAAAACAAAAGAGTTAAGAATTTATAATTTTGTGGCTTGCCTAGCTTCTACGAGTAGGCACCATCACGACTCCCGAGGGTGGGAAATCCAGGTCGTGACAAGTTGGTATCAGAGCTCTAGGTTACATAGGTCTCACAATTCATGGACAAGCTTAGTAGAGTCTGAGGGATTGGTATGAAGACGTCTGTATTTATCCCCAGAGGCTACAGAGTTACGAAAACTTCACATTTGTTCTTTCTTGTCGTGCGGTTTGGTTTCTCAATGCTAATTGAAGTTCTACTCTGTTCTTTCGCAGATGGCGAGAACACGCGCTTCCTCATCTACCGATCAGCAAACCGATACCCCAGCAGCAGCACCCACTAGGGGCAGAGGCCGAGGCCGGCCGAGGCAGGGGCAGAGCTCAGCCCAGGGCAGCAGCACCCGTAGCGGAGCCTCAGGTTGATTTTGATGACGAGGTTCCAGCCCCAGCAGTTCCAGTGGGCCCAGCTTAGGTCCCAGAGGGGTTTATTGCTACCCCAATTCTTCAGGATGCTCTGGTCCGTCTAGTGGGCCTTATAGAGAGTGTCACCAGGGCATGTTTGCTCCCTGTAGCACTAGCCGTCTCTCAGGCTGGAGGAGGAGCCCAGACTCCTGCTACTCGCACTCCGGAGCAGGTAGCTCCCCAGTTTCAAACTCCAGCAGCTCAGCCAGTTGGAGCGGTTCAGCCGGGTGTGGTAGCTCAGACCGGTGATGGTGCAGCCATGTCTGCCGATGCTTTGTGGAGATTGGACAGGTTTACCAAGCTCTTCGCTACTACCTTCAGCGGTGCATCTACTGAGGATCCCCAAGATTATCTGGACAGCTATCACGAGGTTCTTCGGAACATGGGTATTGTTGAGACCAATGGGGTTGATTTTGCTCCATTTCGCTTGTCTGGATCCGCCAAGACTTGGTGGAGGGATTATTGCTTAGCTAGACCAGCAGAATCGCCAGCCTTGACCTGGGAGCAGTTCGTACAGCTATTTCTGGAGAAGTTTCTCCCTATTACACAGCGAGAGGCCTATCAGAGGCAATTCGAGCGCCTTCAACAGGGATCCATGACTGTCACCCAGTACGAGACCAGATTCATAGATTTAGCTCGCCATGCCCTTATTATACTTCCCACTGAGAGGGAGAGAGTGGATCGGTTTATTGATGGACTCATTCAGCCGTCTCCAGATGGCTAGAGAGGCTGGGAGTGAGATATCCTTCCTGGAGGCGGCCAATGTGGCCCGGAGAGTTGAGATGGTACTATCACAGGGGGGTGGTCATGGAGCGGATAAGAGGCCCCGTCATTCAGGAAGATTCAGTGGTACCTGGTCTGAAGGTAGAGATTCATATGGTAGAGGCCATCCTCCTAGGCCCTTTCAGTCATCCCTTCAGGTTTCTCACTGTGCTTCAGGTGGTCGTGGTTCTCGCATGCAGTATTCTGATCAGCAGCCCTACAGTGCACCACCAGCTACCATCAGTGCACCACTGATCCAGAGTTTTTGGGGAGGTCATTCAGGTCGCCAGGGTCAGTCTCAGTTTCCTCAGCCGCAGCATTCTGGTGGATGTTATGAGTGTGTTGAGTATGGTCATATTCGTAGGGCTTGTCTGAGGTTGGTGGGTACTCAGTCGCAGCAGCAGGGTTCCCGTGCTATGATTCAGGCACCAGATGTTCCACAGACCGCTCAGGCAGCTAGGGGCGGGGGTAGAGGTGCTAGAGGTGGAGGTAGAGCATTTAGAGGTGGAGCTCAGACCGCCAGAGGTGGAGGCCAGCCAGCTGCAGGCCGTCCCAGAGAGGTACTCCAGGGTGGTGGGGCCCAGCCCCAATGTTATGCTCTTCCAGCCAGGCCCGAGGCTGAGGCTTCAGATGCGGTTATCATAGGTACTGTTCTGGTTTGTGATAGAGATGCTTCAGTGTTATTTGATCCAGGGTCTACATACTCGTATGTGTCATCTTATTTTGCACCGTATCTGGTTATGCCTAGTGATTCTCTGAGTGTCCCTGTATATGTGTCTACACCGGTGGGTGATTCTATCGTGGTGGATCGAGTCCATCATTCTTGTATTGTGGTGATTGGGGGTCTTAAGACTCGTGTAGATTTGTTGCTTCTAGATATGGTTGACTTTGATGTTATTTTGGGGATGGACTGGTAATCACCTTACCACGCTATCTTGGACTGTCATGCCAAGACTGTGACTTTGGCCTTACCGGGTTTTCCTCGTCTAGAGTGGAGAGGGACTCCTGGTCATTCTACCCGCAATGTTATCTCGTATGTGAAGGCTCGGCGTATGGTCGAGAAGGGGTGTTTGGCCTATTTGGCATATGTTCGTGATTCTAGTGCTGAGATTCCCTCTATTGATTCTGTGCCTGTTGTTCGTGAGTATCCTGAGGTATTCCCTTCAGACCTGTCAGGTATGCCGCCCGATAGGGATATTGACTTTTGCATTGATGTGGCTCCGGGCACTCAGCCCATTTTTATCCCTCCACATCGTATGGCCCCGCCTGAGTTGAAAGAGTTAAAGGAACAGTTGCAAGATTTGCTTGAGAAGGGTTTCATTAGGCCCAGTGTTTCGCCTTGGGGTGCGCCGGTGTTGTTTGTTAAAAAGAAGGATGGGTCAATGAGAATGTGTATTGATTACCGGCAATTGAACAAGGTTACAATCAAGAATAAGTATCCGCTGCCGAGGATTGATGATTTGTTCGATCAGCTTCAGGGTGCCAAGGTATTTTCAAAGATTGACTTGCGATCTGGCTACCATCAGTTGAGGATTAGGGCATCCGATGTCCCTAAGACAGCTTTCCGCACCGGTACGGGCATTATGAGTTCTTGGTTATGTCATTCGGGTTGACAAATGCCCCAGTAGCTTTTATGGATTTGATGAACCGAGTGTTCAGGCCTTATTTGGATTCGTTCGTGATAGTCTTCATTGATGATATATTGATATATTCCCGCAGCCAGGAGGAGCACGAGCAGCACCTTAGAGTGGTCCTTCAGACTCTGAGGGATAGTCAGTTATATGCAAAGTTCTCGAAGTGTGAGTTCTGGTTGAGTTCAGTTGCATTTATGGGTCATGTTGTGTCAGCAGAGGGTATTCAGGTTGATCCAAAGAAGATTGAGGCAGTCAAGAACTATCCTAGGCCAGCATCGGCCACAGAGATTCGGAGTTTCTTGGGACTGGCAGGCTACTATCATCGATTCGTGGAGGGGTTTTCATCTATTGCAGCCCCGATGACCAGGTTGACCCAGAAGGGTGCCCAGTTCAGATGGTCGGATGAGTGTGAGGCGAGCTTTCAGAAGCTCAAGACAGCTCTGACTACGGCACAGGTGTTGGTTTTGCCCACAGGTTCAGGGCCTTATACAGTTTACTGTGATGCTTCTCGTATTGGGCTTGGTGCAGTGTTGATGCAGGATGGCAAGGTCATTGCCTATGCTTATCGGCAGTTGAAGATACATGAGAAGAACTATCTGGTTCATGATTTGGAGTTGGTAGCCATAGTTCACGCGTTGAAGATCTGGAGGCATTATCTGTATGGCGTGGCATGTGAGATGTTCACGGATCACAAGAGTCTTCAGTATTTGTTCAAGCAAAAGGAGTTGAATTTGAGGCAGAAGAGGTGGTTGGAGTTGTTGAAAGATTATGATATCACCATCTTATATCATCCGGGGAAGGCCAATGTGGTGGTCGATGCCCTGAGTAGGAAGTCAGCCAGCATGGGCAGTTTAGCTTATATTCCGATCGATGAGAGACCGCTTGCTTTGGATGTTCAGGCTTTGGCCAATCAGTTCGTGAGGTTGGATGTTTCTGAGCCCAGCCGTGTGTTTGCTTGCACAGTCGCTCGTTCTTCATTATTGAAGCGTATCCGAGATCAGCAGTTTGATGATCCCCATTTGTGTGTCCTTAGAGACACGGTGCAGCACGGAGGTGCCAAGCAGGTTACCATAGGTGATGATGGAGTTTTGAGATTGCAGGGTCGAGTCTGTGTGCCCAATGTGGATGGTCTTCGAGAGTTGATTTTATAAGAGGCTCACAGCTCCTGGTACTCTATTCATCCGGGTGCCGCGAAGATGTACCAGGATTTGCGGCAGCATTATTGGTGGCGGAGAATGAACAAGGATATCGTTGCATATGTGGCTCGGTATTTGAATTGTCAGCAGGTCAAGTACGAGCATCAGAGGCCCGGTGATCCATTTCAGAGGATTGAGCTTCCCGAGTGGAAGTGGGAGCGGATCACTATGGACTTCGTTACTGGACTCCCGCAGACTCGGAAGAAATTCGATGCAGTGTGAGTCATTGTTGATAGGCTGAGCAAGTCAGCACATTTCATTCCTGTGCGAGTCTTCTATTCTTCTGAGAGGTTAGCTGAGATCTATATCCGGGAGATCGTTCGTCTTCATGGTGTGCCTGTGTCTATCATTTCGGACCGAGGTACGTAGTTTACCTCGCGTTTCTGGAGAGCAGTTCAGCGAGAGTTGGGCACACGGGTTGAGTTGAGCACAGCATTTCATCCCCAGATGGACGGGCAGTCCGAGCGGACTATTCAGATTTTGGAGGATATGCTCCGAGCTTGTGTCATTGACTTTGGAGGCTCGTGGGATCAGTTTTTGCCTTTAGCAGAGTTCGCCTACAACAACAGCTACCAGTCGAGCATCCAGATGGCTCCTTATGAGGCCTTATATGGTAGGCGGTGTCGGTCTCCGATTGGATGGTTTGAGCCGGGGGAGGCTCGATTGTTGGGTATGGATCTGGTTCAGGATGCCTTGGACAAGGTCAGGATCATTTAGGATAGGCTTCGTTCAGCTTAGTCCAGGAAAAAGAGTTATGCCGACCGCAAGGTTCGAGATTTGGCTTTCATGGTTGGTGAGTGGGTATTTCTTCGAGTGTCGCCTATGAAGGGCGTGATGAGATTTGGAAAGAAGGGCAAGCTTAGCCCTAGGCTCATTGGTCCATTTGAGATTCTTGATCGAGTGGGAGAGGTGGATTATAGACTTGCATTGCCGCCGAACTTATCAGCCGTGCATCCAGTGTTTCATGTGTCCATGCTCCAGAAATATCACGGCGATCCATCCCACGTGTTAGATTTCAGCACTGTCCAGTTGGACAAGGAATTGTCTTACGAGGAGGAGCCGGTGGCTATTCTACACCGGCAAGTTCGTCAGTTGAGGTCAAAGAGTTTTCCTTCTGTTCGTGATCGACCTGGGAGTCCGAGTCCGATATGCGGAGCCGTTATCCCCATCTTTTTCCCGACTCAGGTACTTCCTTCTTATGTCCGTTCGAGGACGAACAGTTGCTTTAGAGGTGGAGGATGTGATGACCCAAAAGGTCATCACTTGTTTTAAATTAAATTCTATGTTTCCGAGGCCTTGAAAACCTCATCTAGCATCACCTCCATTTGCGTGCGCAGTCCGGACGCGTAGCCGGAAAGCCTAAATGTGAAAATCTGTGAAAAATGATAAGTTTTGACTATAAAATGAATAAATTTGACTTCGGTCAACGTTTGGGTAAACGGACCCGGACCCGTGATTTGACGGTCCCGGAGGGTCCGTAGGAAAATATGGGACCTGGGCGTATGCCCAGAATCAAATTCCGAGGTCCCAAGCCCGAGAAATGAATTTTTGAAGGAAATTATTTTTTGAAATTGTTTAAGGAAATTTGAAATGAAAATTGATTAGAACATGTTAGTATCAGGCCCGTATTTTGGTCCCGGCACCCGGTACAGGTCTTATATATGATTTATGATGTTTCTGTGAAATTTGGTGAAAAACAGACGTCGTATGACGTGATTCGGACCTAAATTGCTAAAGTTGATGCTTTATGAAGTTTGAGAAAAATCCTTTGATTTTGAGGTTTAATTCGTTGTTATTGAGGTTATTTTGGCGATTTGATCGCACGGATAAGTTTGTATGATGTTGTTGAGTTAGTACGTATGTTTGGTTAGGAGCCCCGAGGGCTCGGGTGTGTTTCGGATGTGATTCGAGAAGTTTTGAACTTAAGGAAAAATTGCAGATTTTCTGCTACAGGTGCTCAGGCCTGTTGTTCATCGCGATCGCGTAGTCACTCTCGCGATCCCGTATGGTAAATGGGAATAGGGGTGGATTTGTCCATCGCGAACGCGAAGCCACAGTCGCGAACGCGGAGCTTTGGGGGATTGCTCATCGCGAACGCGACCTGTGTGACGTGTTAATTGGAGGGGGCTGGGATTTTGGTCGTTCTTCTACGCGAACGCATATGTGTGTCCGCGAACGCGAAGGTCAGGGGGTTCAACCCTTCGTGAACGCGTGGAAGAACTCGCGACCGCGTAAGTCCACTTACTGGCAGCCTTCGCGATCGCGACAGTGTTCTCGCGAACGCGATGAACACTGTCGCCCAGCACTTAAAACAGTAGCTAAAACGGGATTTGTTCAAAATTTCATAACTTCTTCATCTCAACTCCAAATTGGGCGATTCTTGAAAGAGGATTTCACCATAAATTCATAGGTATGTAATATTAGACTCATTTTCTTCAATTTCCATTAACACCCATTAGATTTCTAGGCCTAAAACATGAGATTAAGGGTAGAAAATTAGGGATTTGGGTAGAGTTAGGGCTTTTTGATTAATTGTAATTTAGACCTTGTTTTGGGGTCGAATTCTGGAAATAATTATATATTTGGGCTCGTGGGTGAATGGGTGATTAGATTTTGGTCCGAACCTCGTGTTTTGACCAAGCGGGCCCGGGGTCGATTTTTGGATTTTTGGGAAGAATGGTTAGATAGCTATAATTAAGCATTGGAATTGGATTGTTTAGCATTTACTGATGTTATTGAATCGATTATGCATAGATACGATTGTGTTGGAGCCACATTCGAAAGGAAAGGCGGTGTTTGAGGCTTGAGTTGGCCGTGGAAGTTTGAGGTAAGTGTTCGGTCTAACCTTAGCTTGAGGGATTAGGAGTTGAGTCCTATTTGCTATTTGCTTCTTGTTGAGTACGACGTATAGGCATGGTGACGAGTATCTATAAGTTGGTGTCGAACATGACCGTGAGTCCTAAATTGATACTTGTGGTATTCTTAAATGATTCTACGAATGCTTTAGTGGGTGAATTCTTGACAATGAGTAAAGACTTGGTTTATTTTCGTGGTAGTTACTTAAAATTGAGAAATGGTGATAACTGAGATGAGTAGGAGTTGAGTTGAAATTGGTTATAGCTGATTCTCCCTTGACGGGACGTATATACTTGTACTGTTGAATTCCCTTGCCGGGATAGTGTAGTCTATTGTTGATCCCTTTCCGGGACTGTTATTATGAACATTGTTGATATTATATATATGGATCGGGTTGCGCGCCGCAACATCATTATATATATGTGGATCGGGTTGCACGCCGCAACAGATATTATATGGGATCGGGTTGCACGCCGCAACAGATATTATATTGGATCGGGTTGCACACCGCAACAATGTTAAATGATAAGGGATCGGGTTGCGCGCCGCAACAGTAGTATTATTGCTTTGTTGAAGATATTGAACTGTCTCTCCATATTTTATTAAATTACTGTTGGATTTGATATGTTTCCCCGAAGCATCTACCCCCTCCCATTTAAACTGTTTATTCATGTTTATCTTCTGCCATATATTATATAACTGCACAGGTTTATCTGGAGTCTGGTCCTAGCCTCGTCACTACCTCGTCGGGGTTAGGCCAGACACTTACCAGCACATGGGGTCGGTTGTGCTAATACTACACTCTGCACTCTGTGCAGATACCGAGGCAGCACTGGGACAGCAGCAGTAGTTCGGGAGCCAGCCTTCAGTCCACCGAGACACCGAGGTAGCCCTGCAGGCGTCCGCAGGCCCGGCGTCTCCTCTATCTTTTATTATGTTCTGTTATCTATTGTATTCGAAACAGACAGTATTACTTTCTTTCAAACCGTTGTATGTAGCAATCTTAGTAGTCCGTGAATAATGTGACACCAGTTTCTGGGTAGAGGCATATGTGGATTTTTTTATCATTTTGGTTCATTTTGTCTAAGTCTTCCGCTTAAATCTCATATTCCGCTGTTATTTAAATGCTTATCACTTGTTAATGTATGTTGCAAAAAGCAATTAAATAAAAGAGTTAAGAATTTATAATTTTGTGGCTTGCCTAGCTTCTACGAGTAGGCGCCATCACGACTCCCGAGGGTAGGAAATCCGGGTCATGACAAAAGGAAACTTCCCTGAATATCTAGTCGAGGTCTGAGTCGAAGTCGGGCTCCATTCCCCGCCCCCGTACTAATGCACACATCCATGCGGACAACTTCTTCTTGGCCTTCTTTAGGTACACCGCACACTTTTCTTTCTCGCTCGCCACATCCTTCTCTTTCGAGACCTTTACTTTCCACTCAACACTCGCAGCTGGTTTGTCCTTTTTGTGCCCCATTTTCTACATCTATCTTGAAAGTCACAGTCTCCTCACCCACTCTAAGCATGAGTTTTCTCTCGTGTATATCCAATATAGCTCTACCCATCTCTAAGAATGGTCTTCCTAGGATGAGGGGGACCTCCTTGTTTTCCTCCATGTTTACCACTATAAAATCCACAGGAAGTACGAACTTATCCACCCGAACTAATACATCTTCCACTTTTCCCTCGAGTATTATAGTCGTTTCATCCGCCAGCTGCAAAGATATGGGTGCAGACCTTATCTCTCCATTCTCCTTCTCCAGTTTCCTATAGATAGATAGAGGCATTAAATTAATTGAGGCACCAGAATCACATAAGGATTTATCAAAATTAATAGTTCCTACAGAGCAAGGTATAGTAAAACTCCCTGGATCTCCACACTTTTGTGGGAGTTTATTTTGCAATATCGCGCTGCAATCCTCTGTGAGCTTGACCACTGAGATCTCCTCTATTTTCCTCTTTTTAGTAAGGATCTCTTTCAAGAATTTAGCATAAGCAAGCATCTGTGAGAGCACTTCTGTGAATGGTAAGTTTACATAAACCTGTTTCAGCACATCCAGAAATCTCCCAAATTGCATGTCCAGCTTATCTCTGCTTTGCTTTTGAGGGAAAGGTAGAGAATGCATATGTTTGCTCTCCTTAGGGTCCTCCCTTATTGAGTTTTCTTCCTTCTTCTTCTTCTCAGCTTTCATATGTCCTTTCTTCTTCTTATCAACATCACTCTTCAGCTACTCCCCACTTTCTTTTTCAAGTCTCACATCATTTTGGTTGGGGTAATATCTTTCAACACTTGCCCACTTCTCAAAGTTATAGCATTCACTGTTTCGTTGGGATTTCTTTTCGTATCAACAAGGAGAGTTCTTGGAATCCTCTCAGACAATAGAGTTTCTAGCTACCCAACTGTCTTTCCAGTTTTTGAAAACCCGTGCCCTGTTCTTTGATAGCTGCTCCATGTTCCCGTATAGCTACGCTATGAGTTTCAAGCCTCTCATTAGTTTTCATAATGAAGGCCTTCATGAGATTTTCTATGCCAGACTGAATGGGCTATTGAGGCTGAAACTGATGCCTCGGATGATTCATAAAACCAGGAGCTCTTTGTTCCTGGGGTCTAGGGTTGTTTTATTGCCATGCATTCGCAGTACCCCCAGATGAACTCCATGAAAAACCGGGGCGCCTCTGCCCCTTTGTATTAAAATTATAGTTTCCCACAACATTCACTTCCTTAGTTGAGGCTTGACACTCATGAGTAGGGTGTATTTTTCCACATATATCACAAGCTTATCTTGGTTGCGTTCAGCTTTTGTATTTCTTTAACCATAGCATCAAGTTGTACCTGCATATATGTATTAGCATCAACTTGGTGAACACCAGTGGATTTTCTTCTTTCAGCACTCCCAGAGGGCCACTGATTAGCATCTTCAAATAACTCATCAAGAATTGTAACTATCTCCTCTGGAGTCTTCTTCATCAAAGGGCCTCCAACTGCATTGCTCAATGTTCTACGCGAGGCCGGTGTCAATCCTTCCCAAAAGTCTTGGAGTTGCATCCAGAGTTCAATTCCGCTATGTTGACACTTTTTAACTATCTTCTTGAACCTCTCCCGTGCTTCAAAAACAATTTCAATCTCTTTCTGGTAAAAGTTATGGATTTCTCTTCTAATCTTGCCCGTCTTAGCTGGGGAGAAATATTTATCAAGGAATTTTCCGGTCATCTCCTCCCAGGTTCTATTCGATCCACTGGGCAAGCTTCGAAGCCACTTATTCGCATCATCTTTAAGTGAAAAGTGGAATGCCCTTAAGTACACTGCATCTTGTGACACCCCATTGTATTGAAAGGTGTTCATAATCTCCTCGAAGTCCATTAGATGTGTGTTTGGATTTTTGTTCATCTTCCCTCTAAAGACACAACAATTCTGAAGGATTTGAAGCAACCCTTGCTTCAACTCGGAATTATTTGCTGCAATTGGAGGTGGTCTAACACTTTATAATCCTTGATTATATACCAGTCTCGCATAATCACCAAGTGGTCTCCCAGGCCTGGAAGCTATATTTTCGAACTGGTCTGCAGCCAAGGGCTAATGTTGATTAATTCTGTGACCCCTGTCTTCGTCATAGATATTCTGTGAATCTCTAACAGCTGCTTCCTCAACATCCCGTGCAGGTTTTTTTCATTGTTGGGCTGCCTCTCTTGCAGCCAAATCTACATTATCATCACCGTTTCCGGCCATATTTTCTTGGGCTGCGAATTGCCCAACCTTTCCTAGCTTCTCGGTGAGATCTCTTTCCTTCGTTGTCGCAGTTTGTTTCTAACTTTGGCTCGTATGGTGGCACTTCTTTCGTAGAATCTCGAGTCATCCACCAATCTTAACCTATAACCTGCGCACGGCCAAAGAACACCAACTGTAAAAAGGGAAACATAAAATAAAAATTAAAGAATTCCTGAAATAGCACTACAAACTATTTCAAACAGTATTGATTGCCAATCCCCGGCAACGACGCCAAAATTTGAAGAATGCAAAACACACACTTAAATTATTCTCGTTAATCAAATATAGTATAATATAATGTATCCACATGGATTAGATTTAAAAAGTATTCTTATAGTTTCTAGCTTGACTGCTATCCAGGAGGATCAACAATTGAGATTTATATGATTAATTACTAAAATTAACTAAGAATCTAAAGCTATTGACTAGTGACTACTGAGACAAGGAATGAGGTTATTAGTGGGAAAAGATAGGGTTTTGATAGGATAGGTGCAAGATAATTGTTCGGGATCTAACTCTAGACAATTCACTTCTAATGTTCAAGTGAGTCTCTCGAATTCACTCAATTATTAGTTCAAACGTTCAGCAAAAACTCCTCTCTCGATTAAGTCTTAATATCGCGAGATGAACCGATTTAAACACGTGAAGATATGCAAGAATGCGTAGTGGATTGTTCTTTAGGAAAACCTCTTTCGATTATTCTCCTAACTAGGTTTAATCAATGATTCAACTATCCTCTTTCGATTACTTCGAAGAATCTATGAACTCAACCAACAATATAATGCAAAGATATCACAAGTTATGCCTTTCTCGAATACCTGAACTGGTGAATATAGATGCAATATTAAATCATCCAAAACAATTCAATACATAAAACTAGAGTTACTAATCCACAAACAATCATCGATACACCAAATGCATCAAACCCTAAACTACTGCATTGATATGGAGCAATTCATCACAAATTAATTAAAGTGTAGGAAAGCATAAATTCGATCAAAACTCAGGTCTTGAGTGAGGAAGGAATGATGAAATCCTTGTGCTTGTGTTCTTCCAACTCCTCCTTAGCGTCCTTAGGTCCAAAGTATGTAAAAAATCCCGAAATAACGTTTTTCCATGTATTTATACCAAGTAGGTTCGGGCCTAGACGAAATCACCCTTTCCTAGCCGAAATAGGAAAATCACTCTGTACAAAAATACACAGGCGCACCGCATGGGGCAACGTGCCATGCCAGGCGCTAGTGGGGAATTTCAGGGAGCTCACACTTTTCATCAGGCAACCATAACACACTGCTGCGGCACCCCACGCGCTGCAACATTGAATTTCCTTAGCGTTATGCTTTTTTCTTGATTTTTGATGTCCAGACGTGATCCTCGACCCCCGAACACGATCGCGGCTTAATACCTTGGGATTTTACTCAGACTTCAAATCTCCAAATAGATCGAATTAGTTCCATAACATCAAAATAGCTTGGAATCATTCCAACAAGACATAAAACACATAATAAGTGCAAAACACTACCAATTAAAGCTCAACACAAGTAAAGTGTGGTGAATTAGAGCGCAATAAGCGACTAAAATACATAATTATAGCCTACCATCATATATCATCATGTTCGTCAAACCTTCAAGTTAGTTGGTCTTTCAAATATGCTCTCTGTGCTAAAAAGGGGAAAGGAAGAGAGGCATCAAAAAAGGGAACACAAGTATAAGAAGGAAGATTACCTATTATGGTGTTTCGAATCCAGTAAGACTTGAACCCATGATATTTGATGAGAATGAAGCTCTGGAATTCCGATTTCTAGAAAACAAAGCGTCGCGTTATATCGAGGCTTCCATACCAAGACATAAAAGTTTCGGTGAAGGCACGCTAATTTGGAACTGTCGGTATATTAGAATCTAAAGTTGACTTTGAAATATTATCTGAAACTATCCTTAAAGCATTAAATTTTACATTTTGGATATTTTTTGAATTTTGAAGTTTAGTTTCCATGAAATCAAACAGTTCGTGATTTTGACGTTCCAACATCAAGATACAAAAGTTTTGGTGAAGTAACGCAAATCGAAACTCGTCGGCGTGTCAGAATTTTATGTTGATTTCGAAATATTATCTCAAAAAATCCATAAGGCGTTAAATTTTATATTTTGGATATGTTTTAGATTTGGAAGTTTAGTTTTCAAGAAATTAGACGGTTCGTGATTCGACGTTTCTACACCAATGTATGATTTTTTTGTGGGACTGTGCAAGTATGAAATTTTCAAGTATTAAACAGTTCGTGATTCGACGTTTCTGGGGCGATTCTGAAGGTGTTTGATTACGGATTTTGGATATGTCTTAGATTTTAAAGTTTGATTTTGAGAAATCAAATGGCTCATATTTTTGACATTCTCACATTGAGATATATATTTCCTACCACAAATGTGCAAAGGTGATGAACAATATTATCTTCAAAGAAAAAGGAGGATGTATCTTCAAATCAAAGAACTTCGAGACATGAACGACAAAGATGTTTAAAACAAAGCCAAGTCTATTATGTGGACGTCGATACATCATGCTAAGCAAGGAACTATTGATATTGAACCTCAAAGAAAAAAAAGAGACATCCATAAATGTCGCGCCCACGTTTTTCCCTTCGCGGGGAAGTCCGGGTTTCGACATTTTTGGGACAACTCATTTCCTTTTGGGAAGGGGTATGGGATTTTAAGAGTCGCCACCTAACGGATTTAAGGTGCGTTAGGGCACCTAAAGCAAATAACTCATAAACCGGTTTGCATTACCAGAGATTAGGGTAAGGGCTCGAAATAACCTTATTGGGAAGGTGTTAGGCACCCCTTGAGGTCCACAACGGTGGGTCCCGGCCAAACTTACTTTGTGGATTAGTCAATTAGCAAATAAGCAGTCTAAGCACACATATGTAAAAGAAATGAAGACTTTTAACAGATAAGCACTCTAAGCACACATGTGTAAAAGGGATAAGGGAGGTCCTAAGTTGTTTATCCTATAGGATCATATCCGTGCAATGCCCGGTAATCACTCCTCGGTGAGAGGGGTTACACGTTGCATTAGCGCACAGGTCATCATATCCTCTTATTACCCATTATCCCACCCCTTAGCGGTTATATAAGCGAGTTATGATTAAAGAACTCTAAGCGTGATATTACCCGCCCTTCCTTGTGGTCCCGGGGGAGTTTAGGACCTCTAGACTTAGGCAATTCTAGACAATCCTAAGGTGTTTAAAGGGCAAAAGTCTAGGCGACAACAAATAACACATAGGACTGTCAGTTAAGGAAGCAGATAAAAGGCTCATATTTTCCTCCACATATACATAGGCAAATAAGCAGCACGTCTCAAACAACCGATTTTAAAGAAATTCAGAAAGCCTAGGAACATGATATCTAGATGAACATTACAGAATAGAACATGTAGCGTTTGTTTTAAGGGAAGTGGCAGAATCCTAATCAGTTTGCCTATTGGTTTTATAGCCTGTTAAGCCTGGACAGTTTCACACATAAACAGAACCTGATTTCACAGTTATCTAACGGCCTAAGGCTTTCCTAGGCATGTATATGCAGTCATAATCTGGGAACAATTTGAAGTTCTTTTATCCTATAGGCATGTTGATCTAAGTGATGAAGGTTATAACAAGTGATTTTATGCATATTTACACTAGGACATGATATATAGGTGTTGGACTATTTTGAAACTTTTATAGACAGTTACTTATTCAAAACGACGTAGACACAGTTTAGAGCCAATGCAAACAAAGTCCTAAATCAGGATTTCTAGTGCACATAAAGATGCTGATTTTTTATTAAGCAATGTTACAGCAGCAGTTTAATGACACGATTTCTAGGTGATAATAACTTATGCAAAGTCAGAGAAAGAAGTGATGAACTTATAACATGTTTCTAATGTGCAGAATATAAACGTGAGTGTCCTAAGGCAGGTTTTCTAATGCAAATATTATAAACTCATGACATGTTTTGATGCAAGTAGCATAGCATATGGACCTAAAGCATGTTTTTCTATCATGACATAAACTCGAAGCAGGATGGCTGTTGCAAATATACATATAGACAAAGGGCATGGTTATATACCAACCTAAAGCATGGTATCTATCCAATTTCCCACAAACATCATATAGGAACCCCCTCCCCCCTTTTACTAGTTTCCCCCAATATCTGTTTACAAATAAAATTATTACAGACAGTAATTAAATGAATTACATAAGTAAATAAAAATTATACTATAAGGAACCTAAATCAGGCTCAAAGTAAACCTGGGAATGCCAGGCCTTCAACAGAATCTCAGAAGCCAATAGATCTCATAGCCAATAATGTGTTCCTTGGTGTGTCAGAGTTCCCTAAGGACCTCAAGGATCCCGGGCAGTGCTCGCACCAAGACAATTCTCAAATAGGGATTGAATATGTACAGTGTGGAAGGGCCAGCCCTGGTATGCCAGAGTTCAGAGAGATCTCAAGGATCCCTAAGCAGTACACATACCAAAGGGGAAGAACTTAATAATCTAAGAGCAGGGTGAGAGTGTTGGACATAGTGTTGAAAGACTTAGTAAAATAGTTAGAAGTAAAAGAGATCCAGAAACAACTTTTTTTTTATAAAAAAAAAAGATACTGGGAGTGACCAGTTTTTGAGAAGAATACTAGGAGTAAAAGAAGTAGTTTTGAAATCACCTTGAAGAAAGCATACTCAACAAACAACCCAATTGGTCATAGAGTACTCAGATTCACTCAACTAGTAGACTTACAAACAGGGGTGAAGGGGATTGTGAACATATAGGGCTGAAACCACATAAACAGAGAAGCATTTGATACAGCAAGTGTACAGAACCACTAGGAGTTCACTCAATCAGGTCAATCATGGTACTAGTCAGTTAAGACATAGATAAGGTATGTAGCAGGATCATGTTGAAGACAAAGAGGTGTTGAACAACATGGGACATACAATCAGGATTAATTGAATGCACTAGAAAACTAAGTAGTTACATAGTCATACCCATTAAAATGGAGGGGGTAAGGGAACCAAGTAAACATGCTAGGCAGGTATCAAAGAACTAAGTGAAATTAGACATGCTGATTACACATAAGGCATAACTTAGACATGCTTAATAACAGCTAACAGAGAAACAAGTTGAGTAACTAATGCAGTAATAAACATGTGTGTATAGACATAGATCACATAAGGTTGAGTTTCAGAATTTAACTAGAGACATACCGGTTAAAGAAGAAAAATGCAGAATATGAAAGAAGTAGGTGCAAAATCCACTGTCTAGCCTTGGCTTTCAGCCGGCTAGACCAATAATCAGCACAAGTAGCAAAGAAAGAGAGAGTGTTTGAATGTATGTATGTGTATTCTGAACTACTGTTCGTCTGTTAAAGGAGCAGAATGAGAGTGTATGTATAGCACTTTAGGGGTGAATCAAAATAAGGTAAAAGAATCATAGTTAAATCAATTAGGAGCAATTAATCAGTCACAGAATCAATTCCCATAGAGGAGTCCGGAATAGACCCCTTAATTGGGGCAATCAATTAACGGTCAGAACTGGGACTCAAATAAGGTAATAAATCAACACCATAACATATAAGGAGTCCATCAAATCCCCAAACTACTGATAACTAATTAAGGCAAGTGTAATTAGTCACAATAGGGAAACAAGTAAAAATTCCAAAAAATACTGATTTTAATCAGGAAAGAATTATTCAAATTCTCTAAATAGAAATCAATTAAGCAACAAAATCCCAAAGAATACTGGATTTAACAGGAAAATCACCCAAATCCCTAAATAGAGTCAGTTAATACGACTAGTTCACAGAAATAGACATAATAGAAGAAATCAGTGTAACCATTAGAAACATCTAGGATTCGAGCATACATACAAAGATTAACCAAATACGTAAAGAGATGAAAATCTTTAACATTGAAAGTAGAAAAACCTCTTGAAGAGAAGTCTGGGAAGAACCTTAATTTGAAAACACTGAAAGTTGATTGACAGTATAGAGGTCAAAGAACCCTTAAAGAAAACAGCCATGGAAACTTAAAAGCACATCAAATATACAGGGATTCGAACAACAGAAGTCAGAGAAGTCAAAAACCTAAAGTAGCGTAGTGCTAAAAATCGGTTAGTAGTAGAGAAATAAAAGAACCTTAAAGAACAACCATGGGAATTTGAAAACACTTCAGATGCACAGAAATTTGACCAACAAACAATAAGAAGACCAAACCCTAATATGACAAAGTGCTCAAATATTGGTTAATCAGTAAAGAAATAAGGGAACCTTAAGGAAAATCAGTGATGAACTCAGAATCGCTCCAGATCTACAGAGATTTGAACCGATTGAAGTTCCAAACATTAGGTTTTTGAAGAAAAGAGAAAGGGTAAAGAGAATCTGGCCTTTGAATCAGAGATTTGAGTCGTAAAACATCGATAGAAAGCCCTCACATACCATAGACAAACTCTTGGATAGTTTTGAACGAGATCTGGACTAGATCTCTTCGAGGTCCTTCCACGAAATCACAAAATCGAGCAACCATCGGAAGTAGGAGACAAGTAGAGGTCTTATACAGCCATGGAAATCCATAGATCGAATAGGAATCAAAGGGATTAGGGCAGATTTTGGGTGGCGGCGGATAAGGTTAAGGTTGGATCTCAGAGAGACGGAGAGGATTAAGGATTCTAGGGCGGCTGTTTGGTGATAATGGTTAGGGTTTAGGGGGTCGTTTGATTAAAAAAGGTAAGAACAAATAAGGGCCGTTGATCTCAGAGATCAACTGCCAGGATTAGGAGGGGCCTGGGTCGGGTTAGGCTTAATTGGGGTTGGGTCTTATTGGTTGGGCCTGGTCTTAATGGGTTAGGTCCAAAAATTAGAAAAATTAGAAGGCTATTTGTTAAATACCCAAATAATTGATAAAAAATATTTTATAAAATACTTATCAATAAGAAAAAAAATAATTTTCATGCATAGAAGTGCTTAAAATAATTATTCAATATTTTAAAAATATAATGGACCAATTTCTGGTAAAATAATGCAGTGATGTATACATGGGCTACAATTGCAAAAATTAGTGCAATTGTAACCAAAAGGTGTAAATCTGGCCATTTTTGAAATAATTTAAACTTAATATAACTATAAATAGCAATATTAAGTCATGAAATTCTACAAAACCATTTGTGATGCAATTTGCAATTATTTATGTAAATAAAATATTAGGATAAAATCAATTTAAAAATATAGAAATTATGGAGAAATATCAATTGATGCTAATGCATAGTTTTGAAAGTATATATGTACTTTTAAAAAATATTATAGGGAAAAATTGGGTATCAACTGCTGCCCCTCTTTACCCGGGAAGGATGAAAGAGTTTTCGGGTAAAGAAATGATGGCCAATTTTGACCAAATGGGATGTTTTGAAAGATAGAAGCCCGACTCTGGTCTTTGAGCTGCCTACATATCCCTGGTTTTACAGGAATCAGGCCATGTGTAGTTCCAGATCCATTGGCAGAATATACTGATGGAGTCATTACACGAAACGGACACGAGATTTCGA
The DNA here is from genome assembly GCF_001879085.1 of Nicotiana attenuata. NCBI lineage: Eukaryota > Viridiplantae > Streptophyta > Magnoliopsida > Solanales > Solanaceae > Nicotiana > Nicotiana attenuata. The sequence continues at coordinate 46,614,056 of NC_031989.1, forward strand.
GATGGGTGAAAGAGTGGTTATGGTAAACGGTCAAGTTTGAGATAGTTGAAGGAACTGGAGTGATGTAACGACCCGCCCGGTCGTTTTAAGAATTAACGCCCCGATCCCCTATTAACTGCATTCCCTGTGTTTGTTTCTGCTATTTTGATTTGCCGGGATGTTTTGTTTTGAATTTCGATGTGTTTTGGGACACTTAGTCCCTAAAAGAGAATTTAAGTTTTAGAATTTGGACCGTAGTCGGAGCAGTGGGAAGACGGCCTAGGAATGGAATTCCGTTGGTTCCGTTAGCTCTGTTGGGAGATTTCGGGTTTTAGGAGCGTGTTCGAATTGTGTTTTGGAGGTCCGTAGCTCATTTAGTTTTGAAATACTGAAAGTTAAATTTTTGAAGTTTTCGGTTCGATAGTGAGATTTTGATATCGGGGTCGGAATGGAATTTCGGAAGTTGGAGTAGCTCTGTAGTGTTGAATGTGACGTGCTTGCAAAATTTCAGGTCATTCAGACGAGGTTTGATAGACTTTTTAATCGAAAGCGTTATAACTAAACGATCACTAACGTCCGGCACGAGCAGATATACCTGGATCTGCACAAAAATATGAAGAAGTGTAGTATGAGTACACTACAACGGTACCCAATAAGTATCAAACCTTATCCCGATAGAGTAGTGACGAGGCTAGATTAAGACGCCTACTAGGACAAGAAAACTGAATAGAGTATAGTATAATCTAATAATGAAAAATGAGGGAATGAATGAAAATAAGTAGTACAATAATGTAAGCTAACAACGAAAATTTAAGGCGGTAAAGGAAACAAGAAGTGAACACATGAATAGAACAATAAGTAATCAAATACAGACAAATACAGGCAAGACAAATGAAGAATCAACAAGAACTGTTTAACCAACAAGCCTTTTTACACACAAAGTACAACAAGAATCACAAGCGAGGTACTACACCTCATAATCTCATTTTACAAGTCACAATCTGTAACGACCCGACCGGTCGTTTTGAGCAATTGCACTTCGCTCGGTAGTTTTCAGGTATGAGTAGCTCCGTGTGATGACTTATGGCTTATGTGAACCGTCGGTTTTGATTTTCAGGTATTTCGGAGCCAGTTTGGAAGAATGAAATTCCAAGTTTAAAGCTTAAGTTTGGAAGTTTGACTAGGGAGTTGACCTTTTGATATTGGGATCGAAATCCAATTCCGGAGATTGAAATAGATCCATTAAGTCATTTATGATAGGTCATTCGGAGGTGATTTGATAGGCTTCAGTGTCGTTTGCGGAATTTGGAAGTTTAGAAGTTCTTAGGCTTGAATCCGAGGGTAATTTGGTGTTTTGATGTTGTTTTGGATGACCCGAAGGTTCGAATAAGTTTTAATGATGTTATGGGATGTGTTGATATGTTTAGTTAAGGTCCCGAGGGCCTCGGGTGAGTTTCGGGTGGTTGTCGGATCATTAATTGGTTTTGGAAGTTGGAACATCTCTAGTATCTGGTCTTGGAAGTGCGGACCGCACAAAATTGATGCGGACCGCGGAGGTATTATGCGGCTGCGACAAAAAATTATGCGGACCACAGTGAGGGGTGTGCGGCCGCAGTGAGTTTAATGCGGACCGTGGATGGAAAATGGCTCAAGACCTGCGGCAGCGGCAGAATTTCGCGGATCGTATAGTGAAGGTTTAGAGAGCACTATATAAGCGAGGCTTAGGATTTTATTTCACATTTTGGACCATGGGAGCTCGGCTTGTGGCAATTTTCGTGGGTTTTTCAAGAAAATCATCGGGGTAAGTGATTCTAACTCGGATTTGGTTCATATTCATGAATATATCATTGTCTTCATCATTCAATTAGTATTTTGAGATGGAAATTTGGGAAAAATTATAGAAATTTCATAAAGCAAATTTTTGAGATTTGGATGTCGAATTGAAGTCGGATTGAGTGAAATGAGTATGGTTGGACTCGTAGCTGAGTGGGTTGTCGGATTTTGTGAGTGTCGGGTTCCGAGGTGCGGGCTCGGGTGTGATTTTTGGACATATTTGGGATTTGACTTAGGATTCGATCTTTATTATTTGAAATTGCTTCCTTGGGATTTATCTGATGTATTTGGGTTGCTTTTGGCTTGTTTTGAGACGTTCGGCGGTCGTTGCGCGTGTGATGGCATTCTTGGAGCATCGCTTGGCTTGCTCGATGTTGGAATCAGCTTGTTTAAGATAAGTAACTCTTCTAAACTTAGTGCTGATAGTATAAAACCCCGAATTATGTGCCATGTGATTGGTGGTGAAGTGATGCACATGCTAGGTGACGGGCATGTGGGCGTGCACCCTGTGAGTTGTGACTCTGTTGTTTCCAGGGGGCTGAATAGCGGCCCTATTTTTGTTGATATCTGTGTTTTCACCATGTGATAAGGTAAATGAGCTGTACATCATGCTAGATATCATGTTTAGGCTTTATGCTGATATTGTTGGGACCAATAATGGTCGTTTCTTGCTGCGATCTCGTTTATTTCATTGACATTTCGTACTCAATCACATTCATGCATTCATATCATATCTCAGTCTTAGTTGTTACTTATTGATACATCATATCATTGTTCCGGATCAGTTTTCAGGGTGTTGTGAGCCCGTGGGTGAGACTGGAGAGATTGATGATTGAGTGAGGCCGAGAGCCTGGTTATATAAATGGCATTACTATTTGGTATGGCTTGATAAGAGTATACATTTCATAAATTCTTAGGCCGCATGGACGGTTTCAGATGACTAGGTAAATGGCATTACTATTTGGTATGGCTTGATGAGAGTATACATTGCAGAAGGGGCAATGTGCTTGATTTATGGATACATCATTGGTATTGCGGTATTCTCTTATTTGATCGACTGTTGATGTTCAAATTTTGCTTTGTGGCACAGAAGAATTATAGAAGTATTCCTCATGGGATGACCGTGTAATTTGAGAAGTGTTAGGCATTCAGGAGGTGGAGTTGAGATCAGATATGGTAATTTGTGTGTTCTATGGATTTGGAGACTAGGATTTCTCATGAGTAGATTATTTCGTGGTTATGGACTGAAAAAATGTAGCCAAGGTTATTCAGAGGATAGTATGGGTTGTGATTCAGTCATTGTGGACCTTAATGTAGCCAAGGTTATTCAGAGGATAGTATGGGTTGTGATTCAGTCATTGTGGACCTTCGGAGGGTTATTTATCTATGGTGGGTGACCAGAGTTGATTGGGGCTTCATTTGTAGGCCCAATATGGATGTGTGTTTTGCATCGAGTCGGATTTGTTGACTCCGAACTACTATTGTTGAGGGATGTGCCATTCGGTTATTGTTGAGCTTATTCGTGTTCTGAAATGATCTGTGAGTTACCCTTCTATGATACGATGAGTTGTTATTCGTTGGTTATCTGCACACATGGTGCGGTTCTATTAGGCTTTATAGTGGAAATTTGAGCCAGATGAGTATTTAGGTATTGCGTGATTGATTGTGCATTAGCTATGTTCTTTACAGATGGTGGCAGTGTGTTATTTTCTCTCCGTGGTTATGGTAATGCACTTTGGGTGCTTGAGGTTGAATTTTGTGGGGTATTGATTTTGAGCAAGACGGCTCGAGGTATATAATATGGACCAGCATTTGGATGGGGTCATGCATTGTAGCGGAGTTATGTAGAGGTATGATCCATTGCGATAGATTCATGAGTTTTGTTTCTACGGTGTGTGATAGGTTCTTAGCATTGTGTTGTGGTGATACCCATTGAGCTTGTGGGACGGTTCTCTTGTCTGATGTCTTTTTCCATGTTTGGGTACATTTGGAATGTTGCATATTGGTGCACGGATTGCATGGGTTGTGGCTTTAGATTGCATTGATGTATCATGTCACTAGAGTGGTCATGTTGGATGAAATGAGGTCATTGGGCCTAGAATGGGTGCTATCGGAATTGATTACAGCATGGGTGGAAGAATAATATCAAAAGTCGGCTTAGAAATTTGCTAAAGTTCCTATCGAAGGAGAGAGAGTTCCACAACTTGTTGATCTGGTGAATGGTTATGAGTTTCTGCATGTTTCCTTCATCATTGGCAGTATATGAAGGTGTTAGAGCGAGGCTTTATTTGATAAGAGGTTTATTACCGGCAATAGGTTATTTTGAGCAGTTACTGTGATTAGAAATTATCGCTATGAGTATTTGAGTTTTGAGGTATATCATGTGACTACATCTGGGGTTACAGATATGGCTTGATACAACTTTTTCAGACTTATACACTGTGTGGATGCGAGATTCTGAACTTATAGAAAATTTCGAATTTGAAAAATTTGGTTCTAAGGCTTATGGGTAAGTTTGGATTAAGAAATTTTAGTCATGTTGTGTTATCAAACCTATATGGGATAGGGTGATGTGGGATCACCCACGGGTATGTGCATAGTAAGGTTACACGACGATTTGATGGCATTTGGAACAACTCTGGGCACGTTCGAGGACGAATGTATGTTTAACTGGGGGAGGATGTAACGACCCGACCGGTCGTTTTGAGCAATTGCTCTTCGCTCGGTAGTTTTTGGGCATGAGTAGCTCCGTATGTGAATTATAACTTATGTGAACCGTAGGTTTTGGTTTTCAGGTATTTCGAAGTCAGTTTGGAAGAATGAAATTCAAAGTTTAAAGCTTAAGTTTGGAAGTTTGACCGGGGAGTTGACCTTTTGATATCATGATCGAAATCCAATTTCGGAGATTGGAATAGCTCCATCATGTCATTTATGATGTGTGTGCAAAATTTCAAGTCATTCCAAGGTGATTTGATAGGTTTCGGAGTCGTTTGCGGAATTTGGAAGTTTAGAAGTTCTTAGGCTTGAATCCGAGGGTAATTTGGTGTTTGATGTTGTTTTGGATTATCCGAAGGTTCGACTAAGTTTGAATGATGTTATGGGATGTGTTGGTATGTTTGGTTGAGGTCCCGAGGGCCTCGGGTGAGTTTCAGGTGGTTGTCAGATCATTAGTTGGTTTTGGAAGTTGGCAGATCTCTGGTCTCTGGTCTTGGAAGTGCGGACTGCACAAAATTGGTGCGGACCGCGGAGGTATTATGCGGCTCCGACAAAAAATTAGCGGACCGTGGTGAGGGGTGTGCGTCCGCATTGAGTTTTATGCAGACCGCGGAAGGAAAATGGCTCAGGACCCGCGGCCGCGACAGAATTCCGCGGACCGCACAGTGAAGGTTCAGAGAGCACTATATAAGCGAGGCTTAGGGGTTTATTTCACATTTTGGACCATGGGAGCTCTGCTTGTGGCGATTTTTCGTGGGTTTTTCAAGAAAATCATCAGGGTAAGTGATTCTAACTCGGATTTGGTTAATATTCATGAATATATATCATTGTCTTCATATTCAATTAGTATTTTGAGATGAAAATTTGGGGAAAATTGTAGAAATTTCATAAAGCGAATTTTTGAGATTTGAATGTCGAATTGAAGTCGGATTTGAGTGAAACGAGTATGGTTGGACTCGTAGTTGAGTGGGTTGTCGGATTTTGTGAGTCCTATCGGGTTCCGAGGTGCGGGCCCGGGTGTGATTTTTGGCCGTATCTGGGATTTGACTTAGGATTCGATCTTTATCATTTGAAATTGCTTCCTTGGGCTTTATCTGATGTATTTGGGTTAATTTTGGCTAGTTTTGAGCCGTTCGGTGGTCGGTGCGCGCGTGATGGCATTCTTGGAGCATCGCTTGGCTTGCTCAGTGTAGGAATCAGCTTGTTTAAGATAAGTAACTCTTCTTAACTTAGTGCTGAGGGTATGAAACCTCGAATTATGTGCTATGTGATTGGTGGTGAGGTGATGCACATGCTATGTGAAGGGCGTGTGGGCGTGCACCCTGTGAGTTGTGACTCTGTTGTTTCTAGGGCGCTGAATAGCGGCCCTATTTTTGTTGATATCTGTGTTTTCACCATGTGATAAAGTAAATGAGCTATACATCATGCTAGATATCCTGTTTGGGCTTTATGCTGATATTGTTGGGACCCATAATGGTCGTTTCTTGCTGTCATCTCATTGATTTCATTGACATTTCGTACTCAGTCACATTCATTCGTTCATATCATATCTCAGTCTCAGTTATTACTTATTGATACATCATATCGTTGTTTCGGTCACTTTTCATGGCATTGTGAGCCCGTGGGTGAGACTCGAGAGATTGATGACTGAGTGAGGCCGAGATCCTGATTATGAGTGACAATTATGGGATCGGGCTGCACGCCGCAATGGTTATATTGATTTATGCCATGATTGGCCTATTATAGTGCTTGGGATGAAAGAGCCCCTCCGGAGTCTGCACACCCCCAGTGAGCACGGCCGATCTTATTTAGGGCCATATCTTCCCTTGGTATAGAGATGGATCTTCTCCATGAGGCTGGATTGGCCTGTTTCCTCGGTACTAGAGACTGAGGGTCAGTGATGTATATATTTCGGGATGGACCCCTTGGCCGTATGAGCCATATACAGTACCGAGTGGTTGAGCATTTATATATATATATATATATATATATATATATACACA